>NW_021319269.1:906551-961423 GCF_001605985.2 Dendrobium catenatum | reverse complement strand
AGATCAGGGGCGAGTAGGGAGTGGTTGAATGGACGGTCGATATTGAATATAATCCTACGATCGTGCACCGTTCGTTGGTCATTTGAATGCCTTAGTGATGTCGGAATTCAGTGATCTTGGGCTTGTTGGATTCGTCACGTCGAGCCCTTCTATTCAAGTATAAGCTCGTCAAAATCGGAGTCCGTTTGGTTACTCAAATTGTGGTTTGAACCTTCCAACAGTGCTTCGGACCCATTTTGAAGTTTCCGAACTAATTTTGTCTCGAGATTCGTGCCCAATCAAGATAATTTTGAGATGACGTATCAATTATAAAAATTTTCTTTCGACAAAATGAACTATAAATTATAAAATATATGATAAAATATATATAATAAATTTCTCTTATAAAGCTTACTTAATACAAAAAAACATCTCATGCATATTCTTTCTTTTGCATGTTAGTAAAATAAAATAATGTGCAGATAAGTTTTATGTTGATATAATTATCATGGTGGTTATTGGCAGTTTGCACACTATCATGCTACTCATATTGATGATGAGATTTATCTTCTTTCCTATAGAAAAATAGGCTTCGCAACCAACTAGCATGTGGCTACTTGAGCTCAAGCTCTCAATCTCCAAAAAATATAAATAAATAACTACCATGTGGCTATGTTATGATGAAGGAAAGTATGTGGTAAAAGGTTACTAGGTTTAATTAACCTAACTCCACCTTATTAAAATACTTATTTTCTTAAATTTAATAAGTAGTATGTTGCCATGCGAGGTTCTTGCATGTGCAATGGCATGCACGTACACCAAATAGTCCATGATTCAACTAACACAAAAGACATGGTGGTATTCTACAAAGTCATCATCATTGTTATATTATATTTATATAGTGCCAAACACTTTACTTGTATGAGATGATAAAAATAATTAAAAATAAAATATATCATTTCCTTCTATAAGCAAAAATAAGTTAAAAAAAAAAAAGCAAGATGAGAAGTTGTGCTTTGGGCTTAATGTCTAATAATGTGTGGCTGTAATAAGAGCTTAACGTTTCATTTCAGACGGCTATCTTATTGCTTTGTAAAATTGCTTTTTAGTACAAAAATCTTTTGAAAGCAGGGAAAAAATAGTAGTCTAAAACTTTCTTAAATGAAGTCTAAGTCTTGCTTACAATGTTGATAGAAATGTGGGATAGATAATAAATATTGCAAGAAAGACACAAAGTGAAAGGATATGTTCATTTTTAAGGTACAAATTCATTGTTTATTAATAGTATTAGTTGATTTACTCTATTTTAGTTAATAGTTACAATTTATTTCCTATTAAAGATGGCAAAATTGATAGATTTAAAGCTCTTCAATGAGCTATACATCTTGACAAAATTATTGGACACATGTAGATTCACCACCACTAGAGGTACATCCTCATGTTGCAGGCCTATTTGGTGCACTAAGAGGTGGTCACCAAGATGAAACAATTTAATTGTTTTCTCATTAATTAAAAATAATTATGTTATCGCTAACTTAATTATTTTATGTGAAGATTTTGTTTGTCACTGCTGGAATAACACTTGAACTTGCTAGTCATATTTTTATGGCAAAGGATTGGGTGGTCCAATTTTCGAGATTCATTACAAAATTGGAACATATAAGCACACATTTTACAAAGCATTTACATTTTAATAAGTATATCATTGTTTATTATTTGAATTAGTTGAATCTTGGTTTCTAAAAACTATCATATTTTACTTACATATAAACGAAATGAAAATTATGCTTGAAGATGTACATTGATATTATGTTAGAAATTAAGTTAGAGCTAGCACATAAGATTAGTAAGCTATAATATTGTAGGTGGTGGTATGAGATGACCATCTTGGCCTGATAATTGCGACCTTTTAGTGAAATATCCTAAGATTGAGATTGTCATCCTAATGACCACAATTTTGATTCAGGTTTTCTAAATGAGTAAGGCTCACCAAATTGCCATCCACTTAGGCGGCTTAATAATCTTAATGATTTTTTAAATAATCATAATGGATTGACAAAATATATAACTAATTTAATTTCTTGACCATACATATTTTTTTCATGATATGTTATTTTCTTCTAATACTTATGGATTTTTGGTTCATCTTGTATATCAACATGTATTAGTAGACTTGGTCGCGTTCTCAACAATACTCATTAGGAGTTGCTATTTTTGTACACTTCTACAGAAAACTAATATATTTATTTGATATGCATACAGTTTTAAATATAATATGAGAGAATTATATTACTCAGGGTAATGGCTCCTAGAAACTACTGTGATAAGTGAGCTAATTCTTATCCCTCAAAGGGAATACCTACTTGACAAGATGCAAAATATGTCTCTTATGAAATCATGATGCACATCAATAAGGTGAGATTAGGTCAAGTCCACCAAGGTTTCAAGTGGATAATAGGCTAGTCGGACAACATAAGTAAGATAAGTTAAACTGGTAGTGATGTCGTGGTAGATAAGGAATTTGTGTATAATCATTAGGGATCCTTAAACTGGTGCCACCAAATTATGTAGCTTTGACTGCTTACAGATTTTTAGTTGGAAACCTCTATTGCTATTTGATGATTCTCTTATTTTCAAACCTCCTTTAAGATCTAAAGATTTTGCACATGATACTCTTCCATCTGCACAAGCAATCCTCCAAGGATAAGCCCAAAGGACCTTCAGTTAGTAGATTATGACATCCTCAATTGAGGAATTTCTTGTCAATTATTAGAGATATTTGTAAGGCATGAGAATATATGATTATTTCTCATATATTGTGTCAAATAATTATGTGCTTGAATATTCTTGGTGGTAAGGTGAGGGTTTAATATCATATCTTTTTTTTGAAGATCCAAAACACATGCACATATAAAAGAAGTTTGCGAGAGATACTGATACTTTGTGAAAAAAAATTCTAAACATAAAAAAATCATAGGACTAGACCAGATTGAAATGATTTACTATATATGTAAGATTACATAAGTATGCTATTCCTCTTAAGTATAGAGGAAGATATTATAAAAATCAATACTAACTTGATGTTCTTTATTTATATTAGAGATTATCAGATAAGTAATTTATGGTAATGAGTTTGGTCAAAAGATGGAATTGAAATGATGAAGGTCGGATAATAAAGATTTGGAAACTACAATTAGGATATGAGAGTAAGTGATGGTGGTCTTTAGACAATGGTTAGGTGATGAGGTTGCTCAATGACGTTATGGCAACAGTGGTCAAACAATGGTGGCCTGGATGACAATATTCGGGTGACAAAAATTATTAGGGTTGCTCGTCAACATTGATTGTCAAAAAAGGCTCTAGAGTTATTTAATTCTCTAAGCCCTCTCCTAATCTAAGATCCCCTTCATGTGAAGAATGTAAGTCTATTTATAATAGTTTTTGCTAAAATTTTGATAATTTTAACCAAAATTTCCAAAACTGTCTATCCATATTGATTTTATTGATCATAAATAATTATTTTCAGCATTTTAATAATCTCATAATTGATTGATTTTAGGTTTGTTGCATTCATCTCTTTGTGAAACATCATTTGAATATAACCACACGAGATTAAGAGATTGCTTGTTCATTAAATTACTATAATTGGTAAGATTTTAGCTATGCTTCAAGTGCTTGATTGATATTGATTTAGACGTACATAAAAATAGTTCTCGAGTCATTTTGACTTGTCTTATATATCGAGACATTTAGATCAACTATAAATTTGTTAAAATAAGAGTTTTGATTATCCTGAATTTGATTCTAAAAATTTTAATTTAATGTTTGTATCGAGATTCATATTTAGTTGCATGAATTTTTTTAGTGGCCTATCAAATTCATTATTGATATGATGCTATTGTGACATTTAAATATAGATCTATTTAATTTTCTTAAGATTTATGAACTTTATTTAATTATAAAATTTTAGTATTCGATCTACGTTTTCATTTTTCATCTTTATATTTATGATCTTTTCATATCACATTTTTTTTAATTCAATTGAACCTTGACTCCTATATTCACCTTCTCCCAAAAAAAAAATATATAAAAAAAAAAGAGAAAACTTTTCTATTTTTTTATTTCTCAGTTAATTTTCTTTCCTTCTACATTTAGCTTCTAAAATTTTTATGTATTTTTTTAATAACAATAATCAAAATTGGTTGCAAAACAATATTTTTTTTGAATTTAACTTCTTCATTAAGCACATATTATATTTATAAATACACTAATTACAATATAACCAATCTTCTATTTTTAGTTTCATGAGTTCAAGCAGCTCATTTTTATCTGTTATTTGGGAGCTTTGGGCTATTCATCAGGGAACAATTATTACGTCCTCTGACCGAATGGTTTTATAGGTTCGGGCACCATTAAATTTACGCCACGTAGCAGCCCGACGACCTGACCCAAACCCACTGTTTTTTGGATATTTGACGTTTCTTTTTCTCTTAAACGAGTGGGAAAACTTTAAAAGACGCGGGTATATAAACTTCTGGCCGATTATCTTCACTGTACACAGAACGTTATACAGTGTTTAGGTTTTTCGAAACTTCCGCATAGCGTTCCACGAGATGGATTCGAAGGAACGTACTCTGGGAACTCCTACTTTGGAAGAGTTAGACGATTTCGACGAAACATTTGGCACTTATACTTTGGATGACGATTTTTCCTATTTTTTACAAGTAAGTTGTCCTCCATCGTCGTCTGATCCTCTCATATTTGTTTATACTTAACGTTTAGATAACTCGGTACTGGTCGTTAGTTAAATGTAACTTGATTTTTTATAAGTAGATACTGCTCGATATTTGTTTATATTGCTTCAATTTGTTTTTTATAGTTATGAAGAAGAAATACCGAGATTTCTGACAACTCGGTATTTTCTTGGTATTTATAAGTATAACTCGGTATTAGGTATTTTTTAATATCTTTACGTCACTTATGTCTTCTACATAACTAGATTTTAATTTCTATTACTTGAAATTGATTTTTGTACAGATATTATACTTATGTAGAACTTGTACCGAGTTTTTTGATAACTCGTAATATCTCGGTATTCGTACTAAAAACTCGGTATTGATAAGTTTTTGTTAGCTTTACGTCAATTATGACTTATATACTCCTAGAATTGAAATACCATATATTTGTACCGAGTTATTTATAACTCGGTATTGAGCTT
This sequence comes from Dendrobium catenatum, assembly GCF_001605985.2. Classification (NCBI taxonomy): domain Eukaryota; kingdom Viridiplantae; phylum Streptophyta; class Magnoliopsida; order Asparagales; family Orchidaceae; genus Dendrobium; species Dendrobium catenatum. Next base: position 956,226 of record NW_021319269.1, on the reverse strand, counting down.
GTACCGAGATTTTCATGTATTTATTAGGGAATTTTTCCGTTGTTTTAATGAATAATGTAATTTATTTTAATAGGGGGTTTACAAATCTGAGAAGGAAGCATATGTTAAATATTACGAATATGCACATAAGCATGGCTTCAGTGTTCGGAAAGAACATCTTTCTTACTGGCCTGGTACCAGGAAGTTGAAAACAAAGGTTTTTGTCTGTTCCAAATCTGGATTCAAGAAGGAAAATAAAATATACAGAAGGTTAAATTTAGAAAATCAACTACAAGAACTGGATGCCCTGCTATGGTGAGATTTTTTGTTAGTGAAGAAGGGATATGGACGGTGAAAAATTCAGTAGAAACACACAACCATGAATTGGCAAAACCGGATGATCAACATTTGCTGAGTTCATCTAGGCACATCACTGAAGATAATGCCTCAGTTCTGAAATCAATGGCTGATGCGGGAATAAGAACAATAAATGCATTCTCCTATCTATCTGAGGAGGTTGGAGGTGTAGAAAATCTGGGGTTTACCAAGAGAGATGCGTATATCCGCAAAGCGACACGCCGAATCCAATTGGCACGGTGCGGCGGCGACCGCAGGTTCCTTCCAGTTAATGGACATGACCGTTTTCGAGAGCCAATCAGAGCGTTTGATGACCGTATCCGTTTCCCTCTATGATCCAAAATATAGTATAATAAAATTAAAATAAATATATTTATATTAATATTATCATATTAATATAATTTTAGTCTAAATATAAATTAGATAATTTATTCTTATAAATTAGATAATTTTGAAGATTATTAATATTGTCATGAAGTACACACAATTGGTATGATTAATGATTTGATGTGTTTGATTGAATGTGTTATGTATGACCTTTAACGTTTATTTATAAGTTTATGAGGCTCAGCGTTTAAGGAAGTGCTACATTTAACTAAAACAAGTAAAATCATATAACATGATTTGATAAATACTTGGTAAAAAATGAATGAATTTAGCTTACTTTTAGGTATTAAAAGTAAATAGAAAAAAAACATATAAAGGTCTGAGTGAAGGATGAGTGTAGTCAATGCATATGTTGTTGGCTTCATATAGATTTGATGAAACTTGATGAAGTTTTTGATGATTTCATTTTAAGCAAGTGATTAGCTGAGTCTTGGGAAATTCTTTTGATAACTTGGGCATGCAAGTAACCTTGCAGCTTTCAAATGACCATGGTGTTAAACAATATTGACGTCAAGTGAAATAAATATATATTGAAAATTTTTAATACCTTGAAGTTGTGGGGGAGATCATAACATACTTTATCCATTACTTTTTTTTTTCTTTTTGTGAAAATTTGATCTTAAATAGCTGACTTGCCTAGAGCTTGATTCGTTGTGATTAATGAGATATTATAAACCTAGGTTTGGTAATATATTGGGGTAAAATTAACTTCAAGATTCATTTATCTCATTCAAGAATTCTATAAAAAGAATTAGAGGATAAACAATTCTATATTTTCATATGCTAGCACTTTAATTGTGGCTACTCATACACATTTGATAATTTTATATACTCTTTAGCATCAATGAAAGCCTATACATACTTCATAAGTTTCATATATATATATATATATATATTTAGCTCACGCATGGGCTAAGCCTGAATCAATCAATTTAGTTCATACATAATTAGACTTGTGCTTATCAAAGTATTGATTATAAGCTTAAGCACAAGGGTTTGACAATATCTAGTATGTTCAAAAAGGTCAAATTTATTTGGACAAATTATATATCTTCCTAGTTGGCTAAGTCCACTAAAAATCTCTTGCTTAAGTGAACCACATTTGATTAGGAGTTATTTTAGGGGTTGTTTGCTTTAGAGCATTTTGCATGTAGAGTAAAAGGAATATCTCTCTTCACAATAGCCTACATCAGGCACACTAAATCATGTCTGGCGAGACGAACTCATTGGCATTTGCCTCACACAACAAGCTGTTCATGATTATCAAGCCTTGCCTCAAGCTAACTCACATAATGACTTAGCCTTACGATGTCCAAGCTTCATGATGAGCTCGTTGGCAGCTGTCTCATGTGACCTCATTGCTCATCCCCCTGCTCGACCATGCCATGCCACTCATACCATTATGAGATGACAACATCACTCATTCCTCCAGCATCATGCTTCCTTATCAGTCGTGGCATCCCCTTTGGTAACATCCCGTGCCCTAAATATTTATGACAATATTATAGATATCTAGTGCACACTTAAATAAAAGAAGGTTTCACAAGAAACAATGGAGGTTTTAAATGAAAACTCATAAAAAGAAAAAAAAAACATGGAGCTTGAACTAAGTGAAATAATTTTGCTAATATATGTCATCAGAAAAAAATGATACCTTCATCATAATTAGGGAAGATATTGATAAAATATAATAGATATAAGTTGTATAAAATGAATTCCACGATATAAGTTGTATAATTATGGAAGAATTTCACAATCTCTTAATGTATAGAACATTTTTGGCACTTGCAAAAAAAGATATGAATTTCACTTCAAGAAAGTCCCTTCAATTTGAGTATTAAGAAGAAGCCTATTTATTCCTTTTTCTATATAGTTGTGGTGTTTTTTTTTCCGATCATTTAGTTTCATGTGGTTAGAAATTTGAACCTCAAGATTGGTGTTATCTTATTCTCTAGTCTCTCAGTTTAACAACCCATATTTTATTTTTTTTAGTGTTAAGAATCTAATTTCTTTATTTTATTTAATAAAATGTTAAAACTATTTTACAAATTTGCAAAAGTCATCGTTAGTAAACTCATTTTCCTTGTAATCATTCAACATTAACTCATCTTGTATGTAAGATCTAATCATCAAGGGGTCATTCAATTTTTTTGTAAATAGAAAATCTTTTTGGAAATTGAGCTTACATACCGGGTTTGCTATCTTTGCAAGAAACTAATGCTAAAGAAGAGTTAAAGGAAGTATTCAAGGTTTTTGATAAGGTAGCCTTCCTTATTATAAATGACCAGGTTGTGCTAGATGTCTCTGTTAGTATTTTATATTGATTCTTGCTATCAACTTCCCTATAATTTTATTATAAATTACTTAACCATAGGAGTTAAAAGATGTTGCATTAAGAAGTGATTTTAGGTCATTAAAGTGGAAGTTACACCATACCCATGTGTTCTTACTCTGCCATAAGGGCTCAATCCATAGTGCTTAGCTTAGTTATTAGAACAAAACATTCAGGCACAATATGAACATAGGGTTTGTTGTTACACCAACCAAGTACTTTTTCTAATAGCACAACTAAAGTTGGTGGTGGCAGCAACAAAAAGTTTTACTTTGAAACCTAGTAGTTTCCTCATAATTTAGGTATGATGTAGGTTTTGTTGTCATTAGTATGTATTCTGATTGAAAGAACATATATTGCTATGAGTTTGAAGCTTATTTCTCTTTTAAAGAAAAATGGGCAAATAAATTATTTGCATATCATTACACGATGTATCCAATATAAGCAGGTTATGTAATTAAGGGTATTTTTGGATTTTATTATATTTTTAGCTACCTTACTTTTTATTTACAAAGAGGTCGGTGTTTCCTTTTTGTTGTACTCAAGATAGTTAGTTTCTAATGTGGAAGATAATGTTGCTATTCTTTAGATCTCTTTGTATGCCAGCTAGCTTCACTTCTTATGTATTGGTGAGGCATAAAATAAATTTTTAACTTGTGGTGTGGAACTATTTGATTTGTCCCTATGGTTGTCCCAATGAAAACTTCATTCATAGAGTTAGTGATGATTATGTTGATGTTGATTGTGATGATGAAGGTCTCATGAGCCATTATTGTGTAAATAACTATTGGATTCATCTCTCTGGATTTTTCCCAATGAAGACTTCATTCGTAGAGTTTATGTTAGATCTTTAACTTATCTATTCAACAAAAAGCTATATACAAAAATAAAGCATACTTGTAAAGTTAGAAGTAGCAACCTAGTTTATTGTTTGATTAAAAATAATAGTTTCAAAAAATATTAATTATTTTGGGAAAGTTTAATTTCTGAAATCTTAGTTTTGGAATCGAACATGTCATTATGAATGATATATAACCATGAAAGGTGAATATATCGCTCCCTAATAGGTTCATATTTGAAAACTTTGAATTCATCCTGATTATCGTAGTTAAACTCAGAGAAAAATCATATATGGCCCTAGAAGGTCATGATTAAATTCGATCGAGTGTTTGATTATACTGATCTAGATAGAAGTTCACTAATTTCATAATCAAAATAATGATAATAAAGTAATATATCTTCTCAGTGAAAGAGGATATTATCTATTATCGATTATTTGAACATGATAATAATGATCGTCATTTTTTTGTATTTCCTAAAGAGAATTAATTGAGGTTTTTAAAATTTGATTTTTTTGGAAAATTCGATATGGCTTTCTAAATCTTCTATGAATGCAAGCCCTCATAGTTAATTACATCGTATGGAAATCAAAGATTTCTATGAATACTCTCGATTAAAATAGCATTAGAAATTTTATTTAAGATTTCAAAGCTTGATATCAAAGGAGTTAAGGATTTAAATTTTTAAATGGAATTCGATAAAGGTTGAACACTTATTTTTGGAGTCAAAGGAAGAAAAGATAAGTGGTGCTTTAGGATTCTGAAATGCTTTAGAATCACCCTAGTCTATCCTAATTATTTGGCTTGAATTTGATTGAAAGGAATTTTAGTTTGAGTTGTTAAGTTTATTAGAAAGTTGGGAATAAATTTTTTGTGGTTGAGGTCTTATAGCCTAAGTCTATCTCAGAACCTAAGTCTAAATTTGGTACTAAAAATTAGTGATCTGAACCTAACTAATGCAATGCTGGATCTGGACTTACCCGAGCCTATATTTGGGAGCTAGCTAAACCACCTAAAATCCTTTTAAACCATATGTCTGGTCTTTTATGTAGGAGTGGTAGGGATGTTAATTAAATTGAGTTTAAGAAAAGCAGGGCTGACATCTAGAGCATATTCCTAATTGGTCCCTTGACTTATAGTGGGTAATATAATGCTTAAGAAAATACAATTAAAGTTTTAGACATATTTAAATTTATTTTTAATGCAATGCATGTTAGTTGACTCGATTAAATTCTTAAAATCAAAATTAATTAATTTTAAAATCAAGCTTAGAAAATAGATTTTATCCTAAAAGAAAGCACATATTTCTCTTGATAGATATTCACCCTCATAGGTAAGGTGGTCTGCCAGAACTCGTAGGAGGGGACGTGCCTAACAAAAGGAAAGAAGAGTGCAACAAAAATGTCATGCACTCCCGGAGGTCCTGAGCATACTTCTTAAAATGTTAGAGTTACTATGTTGACTTAAATTTTTTTATTTTAATTAGAGTAGAAATAGTTTTAATGATCCCTCATGAGACTTTAATCAGGTTTTAGGCTAAAATAAATATGACATGCAGGATCACCAAAAAACTATTAAAAGCAAGCAAATCTTATAACACAATCAACATTAAACAATTAATATTAATAAATAAATTAATTAAATTTAATGTCCATATGCAAATGCCTTTTAATATTATAACCCAAAATTATAAAAAAGTAAAGTGACGTGTACCACTAACAATAAGCCTATATTTCTAATCCTAAGAATCAAGTGACTTTGAGAATGGATCTTCTCGTTATCCTTCTATCCCCTTGAAAGGGGTGTTATCTTTATTCTTTGAATATTTTGAAGTCATGTTAATTTGGATATCCAAATGGAGAGGGATTCTCCCCTAAGGGATATCCTTTCCTCTTTGAATTCCAAATTGGATGTTTAAATCTCATCTCAAATTACAAATTTGACATTTTCAACTCAATACATGAATTATATTTAATAAAAATTAAAATCTAAACTCAACAACCTACAGAATTATCCTAAGTAGTTACAATTAAATCCCTTGAAATTAAAAATACTCAAGCCGGGCACGCTTGGCCATGCTCTTTTAATTTAAAGGGATACTTAGTGATTTCTGAAGCACTTGCATAAAATACTATTGATTTAAAGCTTAAGTTATTTGCCCCCTTTAATTGTTATGCCCTATATGAGCATGGTTGTATAAGATTGAATTAATATAAATCATCCTTAACCAATAGGTAGATCTAATACACAATCCAATCACATCACAGAGTGTAGAAATTAAATAAGCAATTAATCAATCTTAGCTAGCAAACAGCAAACAATAAAAACTACAAAAAAAACTCTGCCCACAGTAGAAGTAAACACCAACCTAGCCTAAATCTAGATGTGGTGTCCAAACAAACCATCTAAAGTATCTGAGGTAGGCTTTGTGATTTGGATATATCCTAAGTAGGGTAATTAATTAAAGTTGTTTGATGTTGTGATTAGTTGAAAGGCTTAAGGGAATATTTAATTAAAATTTAAATAATAATGAATTAAGATTAATTTTTAAATAAGATTTTTTTTTAAGTTGGGTGATTACTACATTTATTAAACCAGGGTTATGAAATTTAATTCACCTTTCTTAGAGCTAAGTTAATAGTCTCGTAGGTCCGGGTTACCTAGTAGTAATCGGTATAATTAATGATTTAAGTTAATTAAAGTTTGAAAGTTGATTAGTTTTGATTTGATTGATTAATGATTTTAAAGATAAATTAAAGCTTTCTGGATTTTTAAGATCAATTATTTAATTTTTTATAAATATTCAATTATTTAAAGTATCTAATTAAAAGGGTCAAAATTTAACTTTTATATTACAGTTAAATTCTAGAAAGTTAGTATTTTTATAAAGTATTAGACTTTAAGATGAGTAATTAGATTATAAGTTTGTTGGATTTAGATTTTTCTATAATTAGTTATGAAGGTTTGATGTTTTGACTTAATTTTGATTTAAGTTTGATCGGATTGTTAACTTTTTGACTTTGACTGATTTTTTAATGCTTGAAATTTTTGATAAATATTATATTTTAATATCAGTTGAATGCCTTAGAGTTTGAGAAATATAATTTTTGGGAATTAATTATAAGATTGTTAACTTTTTGACTTTGACTGATTTTTTAATGCTTGAAATTTTTGATAAATATTATATTTTAATATCAGTTGAATGCCTTAGAGTTTGATCAATATAATTTTTGGGAATTAATTATAATTTTTTCAACGTTTGATAATTATTTGAATTATTTAATAAATTTAATTAACGGGGTTTTGACGATTTGAGTCCAAATGAATTCCAAACTTCTTAAATTCACCTCCAAAGATCTGAAATGATCTAAGGGAAGATTATCAGGTGTTTAAGAATTTTTTGGAATTTTTAAATATTTTTAACTAATTAAATTCATTAAATACTAATTTTTATTTAAAATTAAATTAAGCTTAAAATTGGTGTCAAATAACAATGATTTTGTTTGTTATTGATTAAAAATTAAATTCTAGAGAGTTAGATATATTATATATTTTTTTTTGAAATTAAATTTGATTTATTAGAATTTTTAGAAGTTTTTAATTCTTAATTAAAGAATTAATTATCTTAATGATTTTAAAAATCAGTTAATATTTTTCTATGTGCTTTATGTATCACTAAGTTTAAGTTGTTCAAATTTCATATCAATGGATGGTGTATCCTATTTTCTAGAATTTTTCAAAGTTTTCTAAATATGGGTCCTTAATAATGTCACTAAGTTTTATGGTCTTAAATCAATGTCTCAACTAATTCTTACACATAAATGAATAAGATGAAATCACAATCAATCAAGTTCCTAGACTAAGTGAGTGTGTGCACCATAAACATACATATAAAACTTAATTAATTAAGAGATTAATTAATGAATAATTAACAAGTACTTACTCATTGATTAACAACCAACCCATACAAATGCTATTCATTCAAGCTCAAGCAATGTTTAACATTCCATGGGATCTCCCAAAGCTCAAAGATTTAAAATACACATAATTTTAATATATATATATAATTATTAATTCAAAGTAATTAATATATAATAATTAAAATGATTTATAATGTAATTAATATTTAAAAGTAATCTTATGTTTTAATTAAAGTATTTAATTTTCTCAAAATTTTAATATAAAATATCATTTTTTTATTTTAAATAATTTTTAGTGTTTATTTAATTATTTTGGTTTTAAAATAATTTAAAATTCAATTTTAAATTTATATACACATTTTAGCACCGAGATGGCCATGTTACTATATATGCCTGATTGGCTAAGGCAGAATTGCACGGCAGTGGCAATCATTGGCCATGATTGCGCCACCCCATGCAATTTTAACTTTATCCACGTGAGCACCCACTATTAGCCATTCAATCCCTAGTTATTTGAAATGGATGGAGTAGATGGCGCTAAACCAAGATCCAAATAGCTGAGGCATCACATAACTTAGATCAATTGTGAGATGGTCAGATCGTTACCGTTGATCACAAGATCAATGGTCCAAATCTCATGCAATTATAAACCTGCATGAACCGAACCCTAAGACTCATTTTTTAGCTCGTTTGTTCAATCTGGTTAACCAAATCATATGAAATTTTAAACATAGATTAAAATCATGAACAAAAATCATGTGTAATGATTTTTAAAGCTTAAACGCACTAAATAGAAAGCTATTTTATGCTAATTTATGTGGCCTAGGGTAAAGCTAAAAGAAGTCTAACCATTAAAACTTTGAGATCTCAATTCAGTTGAGCTTGTAGATTGTCCTCATACATTTTTTTCTCTTGAATCCTTTGTTTGATAAACTACGAATCGCCTAGAATGACCCTTGGATGGATATCACTTTAGTTGGCCAGAGATCTCACTACTGGAGAGGTTTTTACTACGGGTTTGAGCTTAGGGATGGTATATATATAATCTCCCTATGAGCTTAAATGAATTGATTTTGAGGTCTGAAGCAGTTGGGATAGAGAGATATTTGAACTTGAGTGAATGAGTCTCCAAAGAGGGTTTTTCCCTATTCAGCCTTCTCCATGCCAAAGGGATGGCTAGGATCGATTGGATGGAGTCCCTGATGCCCTCCACGTGTGTTGGAGTTATTGGGATGGAATTGAATCAGAGGATAAGAGTACATCCCATGTGTAAAGGAATTTTTTTCCTCTTAAGCACATGGGAAAGATCAAGGCCATTAGATTTTGATCAAAGGGTTGGGATAGGTCCTAATAAGGTTCTAGAGTCCTTTAGAGATGTTGGAATGATTTGAGGTAGAGTGGACTAGCTTAAAGGTTAATTTAACCATGTTTGACCCATTTAATATCATTGTTGAGTGTTTCACTGGTCAAACAATCAAGAGGGATGCTGAGGTGGCATGGGGGTGAACTTGAAATGATTAGGAGGGATTTTTAAATAATCTATGGGGAGTTTGAATGAACAAGCATTGTGTATGTGTATGTTTGACTAAGTATTATAGAGTTGACCAAGTCAAACTCAATGTGATTTGACCCCACATGAGTTTGGGTGAGTTTGAAGTATCTTTAGAATAGATTTGAGAGCTTGAGGGGTTTGATATGTTGAATGGGTTGAAATGACCCATTAAAGTCATAAGGGGCACATGGGTCAACCTAGGTTGACTTGGTCAACTAGGTTGATCTAGGGGGTGGGTCAAGGCTCAAGAGTTTTGAAATAAAAATCTAGATTTGTTACAGGTGATTTCAGGGATCAAAATGGTCATCTGAGTAAAATCACCTATTTAGGCCCTTAATGGGTCATTGGGTTTGATTGATTAAATTTGAATTATCTAAATTATTTATGATTATTTGAGTGATAAAAAATGGTTGGATAAGATTGAAGCTAGATCAGGGGTAGGCTCAAGGTTTGAAGTTTAGATTTGATTGGAGTTAAAATTGAATTGAGATTTGGACTGGCTTGATTCTAGATTGATTTGGGATTTAGATTGGTCTGGGATATAGGTTGAACTAAGATCAGAATTGATCCAAGGGTCTGGACTAACCTAGAATCTAGACTGATCTAAGATCAAAATTGATCCTAGGCTCTGGAATGATCTATGGTCTAAGTAGATCCTAGGGCCTAAGAAGATCATAGGATCTAGATTCTAAAAGAATCTTAGGGTCAGGGAAGTTCCTAGGGTTCGGAGTCTAGAAGGATCCTAGGGTCTATATAGATCCTAAGGTCTTGATTGGTCTGGAACAATCCTAGGGTCTAGATTTTTGGAAGATCCTAGAGTCTAAATTGGTTGAGAGGCTAGATTGATCTAGGGTCAGGATTGATATGTGGCTGGAACAAGTCCTAATGACCTTATACAAAAATGAGGTCAAAATTTATGAAAAATAATAATATAGTTTATGAATTGTATGTACTTTTGTATCATTAAATGTAGATTCATGATTTCTTAAATCCCATACCCTGAATCCTTTCTTTATGGAGATGCTCATTTGGTATTAAGTGCAATTTTTTAATACTTTTCAATAATTATTTTTCCATGCAATGCCTTCTATTTTTCTAACAAAGCTTATGTTATTGCATCTTTAAGCCAACAAAAATACAAGTAAAATCCAAGATGACACACATTATTATTTTTTGAATTATCCAATAAAAATTAGGCTATGATTACAAGACAACAACCATATGAAGTACATAACTACAAGATTTTTTGAGATGATTTTTTTGGGTGTTTTATATTAGAAGTTGAAATGATTCTTCGGATTTTAGAAAAAAAAAATTTATTGTTTCTTAAATCCAAAACTTGTTTTATTATGACTAGTTATTAGTTTTGATTAGCATGAAGATTATATGTTAATAAAGAGGATATTTTTTGTGAGAATATTTGTGATTAAATCTCTAAAAAATCAATTTTGTAAGAAAGTTTAATATTAAATTTATGCTCTACTATGATTATTTATTGGAATAATTAAATCATATCAAATAATATCATTGATATAGACATTTTTTAAAAGAATTTGTAACTTTTGTGGCATTTATAACACCACAAATATGGATAATAGTGAAAAAGGATATATATATATATATATATATATATGCTTTATCAATACGTATGTCAATATGGTTGCTGACAAAAAGATACATAACTGATAGGTATCATTATTTATGTCAAGCTATAGTTATCTGACTATAATGGTTAAGAGATTATAATCAAGATAAGGTGGTCAACTATCCTATGGGATAGTGCGGCCGTACCCTCTGCATTCGAACCCCCGCGAGCGGTGCTCCTTCGGAGGTCCACAGTAATGTTTAGTTAGTGGTAGTCTAAAGATGTAGGTTGATAAATGGTAGTATAATGTTGGCAAAAAAAGTGATGGTGATTTGATAAGATTATTTGGGTGGTATCAAACTAGTGTTGATGGTTGTGAGAGGGTGGTTTAGAAATAATGGTTACATAAAAATAATTGGGTGGTTATGATTTGATGGTTGGGGTTAGGTAATGGTGATCACATGACGATGGTTTAACATTGGTAGTCTAACACGGAAGTTGGGCATTAGTGATTTGATAGTCTTCTGTTCCAATCAAATTCACATTGTTAATCCCTAAAGCACTAGTATCATTAATAACATTCAAATTAAGCTCTTTCAATTATATAGATGATCCTGATCTTGAGTTACCTTAGCAGTAATAATTGGCAAATCATCATATTCATAGACTCCAGCTACTATCTCAGGATTCATCCTATCAGTAGGCCATTAGAATTTATTTGTATCCCTTTTCTTTATTAGTTCATATGCTTCCTCAAATGGCTTAAACAATAAAGATCCTCTAGCGACAATATTTATAATTGACCTAAGAGAACCTACTAATCCATTGTAAAAAGTTTGAATAACCAACCAATCAGGTACAGCGCGGTGATGACATTTTCTATGCATTTCTTTAAAACCTCCTCATTTTTCATAAATTGATTCTCCTTCAAACTGGACCAAGGAAGTGAGATCTTTTCTACGTTTGATAGTTTTTGAAGGTAGAAAGCTAGGAATTTGTGCGTCAAATCATTCCAAGTGGTTTCAGGAGCCCCGGGAAAAGAGTTCAACCACATCTTAGCCTTACCCTTAGAGAAAATAAGAATAATATAAGTCTAATAGCATCATTATTGACACCATTATACAACTAAGAAACTATCTAAGTGTAAGTTGGGATCTTCAGTAGGAGTTCCCCCAAATTGATAATTTTGAACTATTTGAGTTATAACCAGTTTTAGTTCAAAATTATTGACTTGGATGGTAGGTTTATTAATTCTCTGATGAATTCCTTCTACTACAGAATTAGCGTACCACTTAAGAGGTATAGAATGGTCTTGAGCTTATGTTGGGTCAGACATTTTGAAATATTTTTAACTTTTTTAAATTCTTGTAAGGGTCCTTTTCATTTATAGATCAAACAGGAAGGGCTCCTTACTAGATCGACCAAGATATAACAAAAAAATAAACAATCAAACATAATACTTTTTGGATTTTTTTTAAAAATATCAAATAAAATACAAATATAAGATACAACTAGGTCTAAATATATACTTATTTTAATGACATAGTTAAAGTTATAATACACTCGTTACTTCCCTGGTAATGGTGCCAAAAACATGATAGGGCTAGCTTATGGTGAACTAATATGAGACTTGCTAAGTTTAAAATATGCTTAAATTTTCTTTAATATAAAAGTAGTAATAACCCATTGAATTATGTAAGTATATATGTTGAATCAAGTAATAAAGTGAAAGAGTGGAGTTTCGAACCTACAAGGAAGTAGTCTACTAAATTGCAACTTAACCACTATTACTTATTTCAAATGAATTAGTTATCCTTGTTAAAATAAAAATGATTTTTGAAGTTTTTTTCACTAAAAGAAAATAAATACTTACTAAAAAAAAGTTTACTTATGAGAATAAAATATTTTGGACTAATGAATGTAGATAACATAATTTTCTTAATGTGACTCTTCATTGTAGATGTGAATCAGAGTACATGCATCACTAGATCTTTGTAGAGCTTGCAAAGAAAGGTTTAAGAGTTTCTTACAATTTTACTATCTCCATAAAACCTAAAATATTCAAACATCATATGTCTAAGTATGCCAATATTTTATTTCAATATTCTTATTATTTTAGTATTATTTCATCGAGGCTATATATCACACTATATTTTAACTACATATATGGTCATTGTATTCATTAAATGAACCTTGGGAGATATTGAAAACATCAATTTATTATTCAAGGCAAAATAGTTTATATTAGTCCTTACCATGATTTTTACATCTTTAGCCTAAACAAAGATAATTTGTCAGATATGGAAGATACAAAGATTATAAATTGTATAAAGGAGGTCCCTCTAATCCCTTCATAAGAGATTATAGTTGAGATGAGATAAATAACAGTGTATAAAAGATGAAGATTTGCATTTTTAAGGATATTGAAGTTTAGCTAGAAGTTACAGAAAAAAATCATTGATAATGCTTTTAAAGGTTTTCAGCATTGCACATTTGAGGTAGCTTATTTTCTTCTGAATCTCTAAGCTTGAAAGTTTTGGGCTTCACGATTGTCATCACTACATATGGTCCATTCTATAGAGGTGAATTTTTAATTCACTGAGGCCCCTTCCAAGCAAACTCTATACTTCACAAGACTTGATCTCCAACATAGATAAGTCTGGGTTTTACTTTTCTATTAAAATAATGAGCTATTTGTTGATGATAAGTGGGCCTTCTTAGTGAATCTACATCCTTTGTTTTTAGGACAAGTTCAAGATGATAATGTAGCTTATATTCATTCTAATCATCATCAAAACTTTGGACCTTAGGGTTTGGAATAACAATGTCGACAAGAATAATTATTTATGTGTCAAAACAAAGATTATAAGGTGTTTCTCTTATTAGAGTTCTTGAAGTTGTTTGATAAGCCTACAACACACTAGAGAGCTCATCCATCCACTCCCCCTAGCTAGCTTCTTCTAGCCATGAATGTAATCCTTCTAAAATTATTCAATTTGTCCAATTTTTATGGATGTATGATGATTGTATGGATCAATTGAATATGAAAAACTTTATAAAATGATGTGAAGCTTTTTAATAAAAATTGAGTACCATTATTTATGATAATCTTTGCACAAAGACTAAAGTGGCATATGATATTCTTCCATAACAATTATTTTGCAGTTACTTCAATACTTTTTATGAGTGGCTCAACTTTCACCCACTTGAAAAGTAATCAACAACCAATATAATAAATTTTTGTGTCCTTATTACTATCATCAGGGGTCATATGATGTCTATTCCCCATTGAGCAAATGGTTAAGGACTTTGAAGAGATGAATGCTCCATTAGTCAAACATGTGTGAGATTATATTATATTTTACAATTATTATATTTACAAACAAAGTCTAATACATCATCTTTCATTGTAGGTCAGTAGTATTCCAGCCTCAATATTTTTGAGCAAGCACTCTACCTCCCAAATTTTCTCCACAAATCTCTAAGTAAACTTCTCAAAGAGCATATTCAACTTCTAATAGAGGTAGAAACTTGAGTTATGGTCCCATAAATGCTTTTTTATAGGGTTCATCTCCAATCGTGATAAAATTTGTAGCTTGTCGATGGATATAATAGTTGTTATTGAGTCTTTGAATATAATTCCATCTCATAAAAAAGAGATTATGGAGTTCATCCAAATAGTTTCCTTTGCTTCTTTAATAGAATGTATTTCCTATGGTCATTATATGGTGGGAAAATGTATATCCTTAATGAATCTTCTACTTTATAATCACCTGTTATGAAAGTTATAAACTTGGATAACATATTAGCTTGAGCATTCTGTTCATGAGGGATAGAGATAATCTAATATAAATCGATACAAGAGAGAATCGATTTCACTAAGGTAAGATATTGCAATAACTATGGGCTATGAGCATCAAAGTCTCCTTCTACTTGTGATACCACAAGTTGAAAATCAATGTGAATTATTAAATTTTGAGCACCATAATCTATGGTGACTCTTAGCCCTATCAAGAGGGTTTCATACTTAGCTACATTATTGGTTGTTATATACTCTAAAAGAAGTACATATTCTATAGTATCATTTTGAAGGAAATAAATAGTATTCCTACCCCACCTCTAAAAGTTCAAGATGTCCCATCATTATATAATATTCAATCGAGTGATAACGAATAAGGTGGTGATTCAATTTTATATGAAATGATTCATTCCACTAAAAAGTGAATAAGTATTTATGACTTGATATCCGGTCAGGGCGAGGAAAAATAAAAGAATATCAAATTCTCCTAATTCTAAATACCATTTGACTAATTAACCAGAAGCTTCTGGTTTTGAAGGATATCCTTAAGTGGAGGTTGAGTATAATGCCAATCGTGCAAGTATGAAAATATATGCGTAATTTTCTAGCTAAAAATACCAACATCAAAGCTATTTTATCTGTAAATGAATATCTCCCTTCTATATTAAATAGTATTAACTAATATAATAAATAAGGTGTTGCCCCCATTTCTTCTCTCGTACCAGTACTAAACTTATGACGTAAGGAGAAATGATAAGATATAAATAAAGAATTTCTTCTGGGATTTGTTTTGATAATAAAGGTGGTGAAGCTAGATATATTTTGAGTTGCTCAAAACCATCTTGGCATTCATCTGTCTATTGAAAACTAGAATTATGAACACCCTTGATTATCTTAAAAAATTGTAGATATTTAACTTTTGATCAAGCTGAGTAACATGTCAAAGTTGTTATTCATCCTTTCAGGAATTTACCTCCTTTATATTTCTTGAAGGTAACATATTTTGTATTACTTTTATCTTCTCTAAATTTATTTCAATTCCTCAATTGGTGATCATGAATCCCAAAATTTATTTTATGTAACTTTAAAAAGCACTCTAAGTAGGATTAAGGTGTATATTGTAATGTCTGAGAAGCTAAAAGATTTCTTCCAGATCTGTAAAATGATGTAAAATAATGCTTTATTTCATAACTTTTCACTACCATGTAATCAACATAAACTTCCCTAGTATGCCCAATAAGATTTTTAAAAAGTTTATTCATAAGGTACTAAGTTACATCAGTATTTTTTAATCCAAATGATATAACCAAATAAAAATAAAATCTTTTTTTTGTTGAAAAGAAGTAGCTTCTTAATCAGTGGAATTTATCTTTATCTGATTATATGTAGAATTTGCATTCATGAAACTAAACATTTGATGGATTAGCGCTTTTTTTTTTTTGAATAATTGGTTTAATGGTAGGATCTATCTAAAGAGAATACGTGATTACTTTATGATATCTTGATTTTATGATAAAAATTTATATATTCCAATCTTTCCTCCTTTAAAAGTAATAAAATAATTTGTATTGTATATATGGGATGCTCATCTGATTGCAACATGTGAATTAATTCTTCTATAGGCGAAGCCCTTTGCACCATATCTTCACTTCGAAGATCAAAGTTCTCAAGGCTATTTATTGCCATGGTTGAGCCTACCTGAGATAACAAATTTGAGCAACTTATCAATTTCTATGTACTTCGCTAACCCTAGCTGGAGTTGGAAATTTTATTTTTAAATGTTGCCCAGAAGATATAGCTCTAAAGATTAATTGTGAGGGTCTCCCAAATATAATATTATATGTTGATTTTGACTTGACTATTACGAATTGAATCATATGTGTTACTTCTCAATGGAATTCAACCAATAAAATAGGGAGTGTGGTTGTTCCTTCAACTCTTACCAGTCGATTGTTGAATCCATATAATGGTCTTGTAGTTGGTTGGAGCTTTTCTTTAACTAAACCAAAGCTAATAAATATGGAGTATAATAAAATATTTATTGAGCTCCCATTATCAATAAGGATTATTTTAACATTATAACATGGATTGCCAATACCAGCATTGATAACAAGTGGGTCTTGATGTGGAGTAAGGATCCCCTCCATATCATAATCATTAAATATAATAAAGTTAGATGATAGAGATTTCTTCAATACTAGTTCTTCTATAGTAGTGAGGAGAACTTAAGTGGATATTAAGGGTCCTCCTGCAATATTTTTAATTTCTCTAACCATTTAACAGTTATTTTTGTTGGTGTCTTTGATGTTGTTAATTCTGCATCCACCCTTAATAGGATTAATTAGTTCCATTTCAAATAGGTAGTTTTAAGTTAATTGATGAAGATATCTCTATTGAATTAACCTGTCAATCTCTTCTTTCAACTTTTTGCAAGCTTCAATAATATGACCATTTGTTTTAAGGAACATAACAATAATACTCTTGATTACTTATATTTGACTTCAACAGACTAAGCCACTTAATAGTTTCTTCATTCTGGATGGATTTAGAATATTGTCATGATATGTCTTAAAGGGAGTATATAACCTTCTTTGGCTTATATTCATGATGCTGCTGAGAACGTCGAGGCAAAAGATCTTGATTTATGTTTTGTTCGTGTTTTATTTTTTGAGATTTTTTAGCACCGCCTTCTTGGCCATTCTTTTTTATGAAGAATTTCTTGAATTATTTTTTATAAGCATTAATTGTCTCATCAATAGTAATTTATGCTTCCACTCTGTGAACAAGGTTGGCATAAAAATGGATGGTTTCTCGCATTAATAAAGAGTAAAATGGTCGAAGATGAAATCCTCCAAAAAAATAACTCTTAGTAACTCAGGATCCTATCTTGGAATTTAGCGAGCTTCAGAAAAAAAAATTTAAATATACACTTTTAGAAGTTTTTCTTTATTTTGGAGAATTCTTAAGAGATGTGAGGAATCGTTAATAATCTTTAGTTGACAATATAAACTGTTTGACAAAAAATCTTGCAAGCAAAGTAAAATTATGGATTATATTTCTTGATAGAGAATATAATCAAGCATGAGGTTGACCCTTGAGAGTAGCAAAAAAACCTTGACATAAAGTGCATCAGAGGATCGTTACACATGCATGATAGTCCAATAAAGATCAATATGCTCATAGGGATCAAATGAGTCATCATAGGGTCAACAGTGGGAAATTTAAGCCCCGTCAGAATATGATGCTGGAGAATTTCATTTGTTAGGGGAGATGAATTTTAGAAGTTGCAATGAGGATTAAACTAATTTCTGTATTATATCAGGAATTCTAGCTCATCTCATATAACATCACGAGGAGTATTTTATAGGTAAAGAATTTTGCCTATAAAATAGAACATATGAATTATTTTGCACGGTTCATTGGCGAAGAATTATGTTGTTATATTTGTGATGGGTTGAGCTTGCAGCATCATCAACTTCTAAATTTATAATTTGTGGGAGGTCAAGCATTAGCACGATAATGAAATTAGTCTTCATGATCATCCTCAAGTTGTACATACATATTGTGTTGATAATATTGCAGGGAAAGAAAACCATGATTTTGTGATGACACTCTTTGTTGACTAGCTTCTTTCAATAGTTAAAAAAATTGTTCTTACTACTATTGTATCCTTCAATTAAGTTTCTATGGTTAGAGATCAGGCTCCCCCTTTGCATGAAAAAATGCCCGTAATTGCTAGATAGATTTCTAGTTTGGTGAGTGTAAGAATGAGAGAATCTATTTTAGTTTTACTATGATTAGACGTTGAAGAAGTGTGTTGGGAATGTGATTCTCATAAACGAGGAAAAACTATTATATGCTAGAAATTAAGTCGATTAAATGTGTGTTTTATATCTTAGCATGTACAAAGATTTTGTACGCATAGATAAGAGTAATAAGACTAGATATTTTTTAAGTGGAAAACTCTAGAAGGGAAAAACCCATGGGGCTTGGCCTAGTTGAAAAATCAACTATATAGTAAGTGATTCAAGAATTATCCTTTCCTCATTGTTGAAGTAGAGGGAGATTAAATAGATGTTTGCTTTTCCCTAAAGGAGTTTATAGAAATTGAGTGTCCATGAAGGAATAATTAACACCCAATAATAGAGCTTGATTTCTCCAATAAGGAGTATAAAAATTACTTGTCCACAGGCATACGACTATACCTAACAACAGGGATAAATCTTGTCAGTATTTTCGAGATGGTGGTTATTTTTTATGCTGATCAGTAGTGTTAATGGAGGTTGACGACGAAAATAGATGTAGGTGGTTGATCATTAGCAAAGATGGCTAGAAAATGCAAGAGAGCTCTCTATAGTTCTCTTTATTCTTCCTCTTCCCTCATGTGAAAAAAGGGGCGTATTTATTGATTTTCTGTATTAGCATTTTGGTAATTTGAACCATAATCCAAAACACTTCAGAGTACAACCCATATTGATTCCCTTGATTATAAAGTATTTATTTAGCATTGAAGTGTTTTAATGATGTCAGAATTAAATGATCTTGGATTTGTTAGATTTGTCTTATCGAGTCGATGAATTCAAATATAAGCATATCAAATTTGGAGATCATTTAGTCATCCAATTAATGTCATGAACTTTCAAATATGCTTTAAAGCCTTGATGTGAGCCCATTTGGGTTCCGATTAGATCAATTTTAATGTCATTGGATTCATCTTACCGTGACGTTCAGTTTTACTATAAGTTTGTTGAAATTAGAGTTTGGATGATCCCAAATTTAATTTTGAAAATTTTGAATTAAATTATGCCTCAAAATTTGTGCCTTATCAAGGTAATTTTTGGTGACATATCAACTATATTTTATAATTTGAGTATGAGTAGGGGTGGAGGAGTGTATCTAATTTACTTATAGATTAGCATAATATAAATTTTAGCAGATTAGTAATTATTTATATTATGTTCAAAACAATTTTAATAATTGTAATGCTTGTCATAATCAAATTTTGATGAGAATATTCTTTCTAATTTATTCCAATAAAACAAAAAAGAAAAGCTTGCTAGACAGGCTGAATTCATTGTCCCATCTGCCTATAGCTAAAATTGAAGTAATTGCATTGTTTTTTTCTACAGGTGAATTGTAATTATAAGTTTTTTTAAAAAATAGTTAATACTTATAATTAAAATATATAAAAAAATGCCACATTACAATTAATTTTGTAATTATGTTTACTTAAATTTAAAATAGATAGAATTATACATAAGTACTTGATTAAATCAGTAATAAAATTTATTTTTGTATATTCTAAAATTTGCTGTATTTTTTATTTTTGTAAAGGTAGTACTTTTATGTAATAAATTTTTATGACTGTTGTCAGCATTAGCTTGCTATTTTGTCCAATTTATATTGAAAGATTGTTTGCCCTAACAACTATGATTTTGGGACCATGTCTGTTCACTGTCAAGTCAACTTCTTAGTGATTTTAAATAATTTATTACATTGAAAATAAAATGTGAGCATTTTCAGACTAACATAATATAAATGTTAATATTAAGTTGATTATGAAGGTATTATGAGAAAAATAATTTAGTTATTATAATTATAAAAAGTAATTTTTTCATCATAAAAATTTCTGATAAACAATAAAAAGCAACAAGAAATTAATAGTCAAACAAAATTAAAATTATTGTCCGAAAATAGTTAACAGAAAGCTATCTCAAATAATGTACTCGTTAAACTGTACTGTTCTTATGAATGATCATTGTCAATGTTTGTGAAATGACTTCATATATAATTCATAAAATAATTAGGTGTAGAGTCTGAATGCCGTCCAGGCTCCAACCAGGCAAAGACACCTTCATTTTTTCTCTCTATCTTATACAGAGAGTGTGTATAACGGAAAATTATTACGTCCGGCTTTGTCCGGACACCAATCCAGACGCGCCACGTCACCCAGCACATTTGGGGACCAGTGTATCCAAGTGATGTGGCACGTCTGGATTGGTGTCCGAACGATCCGATCACCGGACGTAATAATTCTCCATGTATAACTGAGAAAATTCAGGTGTCTTCATCACATTGGAGTCGAGACATAAAACAAAGTATTTCTCCTTAAATAAACCCTTAATATAGACACATTTTAATTTTGAAATCTTTATAATAATGCTCTTGCTGACACCAATTTTTTTAAAAAAAAAAAAAAAGAAGCAGAAAAATTAGACCGCCGCTTTCAAGCCGGAGAAAGGGGCCAAGTTGATTACGGAAATTAAATTGAAAATAAAAAATAAAAATTATTGAAACCTAAAAAGCTAACGTGAAGCTGTCTCTCATTTGCGGAGTTCGGCGCTAATGGCGGAGACAGCGGCGGCTGCTCTGTTACGTTGTCCGATTGATACTTCCCCAACTTCATTTCCTGCGCAGAAACCGGCGCTTGTTCTGACTTCTCCAATAAATCAAACTCTTCAAATTAATATTAATAAAAAGTTTAAAATTTTCTTAGGATATTTGCATGCACATCATAAAATTTAATATATTTAGATAATAATACATTAATTTTGTAATATAATATTTAATTTTAAATTAAAGAAAAACTATCACTAATATTAACTTATTTAAAATAAACATATTTTTATGTAGATGCTTTGATGTGATTTAAATATTAAATTGATATATAAAATATTACGCGCTTGAAAATTCATGACGATAGAGAATAACTTTTAACATCTTAGCTTTAACGATGGTCCAACATGAGTGTATATAAAAAAATACATTTGGCGCCACATTTATAAGAGATAATAGTATGATAGAAAGAAAATATAAGAGACAGATATAACCAGAATGGTTCAATAGATCTCTTCTATACTCCTATTTACTTATATATTTACGTCCATAAATATAACTCAAACACTCTAATTATGTTATTAAGTACTTTTTTAAATTCCCTTAGTTTTCACCCTTAGGAAAATTCAAAAAAACACTCTGAATTATATTGAAATTTATCTAAATAACTGAAGTCTCATATAAAAATGACACAATGATAATTTATAGGAAAACTTAATTTAGGCAACTGGCGCTGTGGCGCAAGAAAGATCGGCGCTGATGCGCCCAACTGCGCCCAACAATTGAACTAACGCAGCTGTGCTACTACTCTGGCTCCGCTACGATGCTTGCTAACGTGGATCAATTAATTAGTAAATTGTCGTGTTGTTTTGCTAACAGGTCGTGTTCTTTGGAAGTTACACCTGCTACGTCGCAGCACTGCTGACTTTCAAATGCAACAACTTTCGAGGAACAATTTGGGCTTCGAGGCATTCTAGAGTGTGCCGTTGTGGCGCTAAACGACAAATAACATTGCACTGTAAAGCTGGACTTTTGACGCTACAACGTTGTCTAATAAAGAAGTTAGCATTGTAATGTCAATATTTTGGCACTCCATCGGTGTCTTTGATGACACTGTGGAGTTGTTTGTTCCGACGCTACGACGCCATATAAATATTAGAATTTTATGCCTTTTTATATTTTTTATGCACAATACACTAAAATAATATATTTTATTAAAAATATAACACATAAATAACACATTATTTACACTTATCATAAATGCATAAGAAACATAAGATATGAGTATGTAAAGTATTTTGAACTAATAATAGTGAATTTCTAAAACATTTTTAAGTAGACATTTTTATATTGGGAGTGAATTAGAGCATATGCATCTTAGATCTCCTTCAAACTT
This sequence comes from Dendrobium catenatum, assembly GCF_001605985.2. Taxonomy (NCBI): domain Eukaryota; kingdom Viridiplantae; phylum Streptophyta; class Magnoliopsida; order Asparagales; family Orchidaceae; genus Dendrobium; species Dendrobium catenatum. Next base: position 933,744 of record NW_021319269.1, on the reverse strand, counting down.
GTAAGAAAATAAAGGAAGATTTACAGACCTCCTGCAACTATTATTCTTTTATAGACTTCAGAACACTAAACATCATATATCTAATTATTCAAGAGTTCCATTTTAATATTACTAATTATTTCAATATTCCTCCATCGAGATAATATATCACTCTAATTGCTATATCTTTGTCTCCTTTGATCCCCTATAGACTTGACTCTAAAGTGCACTACAATTAAGCACTCAAGACTCACTAGAGTGACTAAACTCACTTAAAATGATATTCCTCTCCTAAAAATTCATAAAAACCCCTTAAAACAAACTAAAAAAAATTATTTATATTAAGTACATAAACGAACTCATGTGCCAGAGCATTCGGCATGGTAGTGTCGCGGCGTTACAATATGAACTAATGCCTAAACACTACTAAATAGGCTCCAATAAAATCAGTACATACACTATTATCATAACATGTCAACACATACACAACCAAGTCACAATAACTTCAATTAACATCACTCATAACCATCATAGGCAATCCACGAGGACCTCCCCAAGCAAACAAAAACAAAAAATAAAGAAAATAAAAAAAATAACCAATCATAATAAATAGTAACCATCTTTGCTCTCTCTCTCTCTCTCTCTCTCTCAACCAAAAGGAAAAAAAAAACAATATCACCCTTAATCTATATCCTCCTCCTCCTCATCACCACCACCAGTACAAGGGTACCAAACAAAAGGATCATACATAGGGGTAGTTGGGAAATGGAGCTGATTAGGGATTTAAATAAATGGGCTCATCCTAAACTTTCCCACAAATGCTTCATTAAACTTAGAAGTAAAGTGGTAATTTTTCTACTACAAACCTTAATAGTGGGCCTGCCATCCTCTTCTCTAATCACAAAACTTAATAACTCTCTTCATTTTCTCTCTCAACTTTGCCACCTAGTCACTTAAAGATCTCTGGTCCTCGCACTTGACTTACTATTACTGGTTGACTAGCTATCCGGGGCTCACTTGATCCTTCATGCTTTCCTCTTAGAACCTTTTATTTTCTTCCTTATAAGAACATAAATAGAAAAAAGTTACTCCTCACCAGCATCACCTCTCCCACCAGAAGTATTACAAAGGGAAAAGATAAGAGAAAGGTGACCTAAACCAACAGATGTAGTACCTCTAATAATATACTATAAAGAAAAATGAATAAGTTTTCTCACATCAATTGAGTGATCAACTTGAATATGATATTTCAGTAAGGATCTACCCTTAATTAGTCACCCCATTAATATTTTGCTTGGCAAAATGAGGACATAAGTAAATAGTGTCAAGCTTTATACAATTTTGTTAAATAAGACGCAAGAAAATTAACCACCTTCCAATCCCTTTTTTCCAGACAGCTCCACTCCTTCGCTCACACAAAACTCTCAACAACTCTTGAGGGTCAAAGGGTGCTAAATTAAAGGAGTTATACTCATTAAATTCCATATCCCTATATTTGTAGACTCGGTTAATACTAGAGGGATCGAAAAGTATCCACTTATCCCTTATAAAGCACGGGTTATTCTGGGATTCATTTGCATTAGCAAAAAACTCCCTCACAATGTTTACCTCATAAACATTTGGTTCCTCACACAGTATCTCCCAACCCCGATTAACTATAATATGCATGATCGCTCCTCAAAGGTTTTGGAAACCTCTCTTAGGGATCAGTTACTTACCTACAAACAATTGTGCATAACATTTATTCTGCTTCGATGAAAAAGAATCTCCTTCTATCAAATGTGAGTGCTGCTCTCTTTCTGCTTCCCATAGTGAACTGATAAAAGTCGGTTTAGGATTTTCGCCAACTTTTAGAAGCCATTTTAATATAATTTAAGGAGAAGAGAAAATCATAAAATCACCACTCAAGAGAAATCAAAACACAATGAAAATAAGGAAACCAACCCTTTATATTTATAAATTTGCCTAGTAATGTGCCATTGCGACAGCACCACTTTGGTGCTAGAAAAAACACTAAACAACAAACCTTCAAACAGATATAACACTAAGGCAATGTAAGGTATGTGGAGCTATGACACATGCATGGGTAACGAGGTGGAAACATTTTTGTTAAAAGAATGCTATGGAGTTTTACACGTACTAGCATTATGACACTTAGAAAAGAACATTGTTGTGGTGTTTTTACCTACTAATTATGGTTTTGAACTAACACTGCAGTGCTATGGGTAGCGCTATGGTGCTCCATAAAAATTTATATGAAAGTAGTTGCATCGTATAAAAACATTGAATATAATATGATAGTACTGTAGCATATATGGATTGGGTACCATAGTGCTTCATAAATTAGTGTTGGTGTGATACAAGAGTGAAATAAGTGTTGCATCACTTAAGTAAACAACGATGTAACATTGCATAATGCTAATTTCCTTGAGGCTTCAACTCTATAGCACCTGATTCAGATGTTGTAGTGCTTGGCAAGCAAACAAAGCGGTGCTTGATTACCTAACATTGTGGCATTGGATTAAATTTGCTTCTTGTATAAGTTATCAAAAAATTAACATAAAACTATTTTAGTCATAACCACATTTAGTAATTCATGCTTAACCCATATAATATTTTTAATTTTTTGAAATAAAAATAACATAAATACACAAACAAATAAAAACTTAAACAACAAAACTAAAATCTAACATTAATATATTTGGGTTACCTACCAATTAGTGCTAAGTTTATAATATTCAACCAGACTTGTCTAAATATGTGTTATTTTGGCTGAGTGGTGTCACTACTACTCAAAATTTCCAAACTATGATATTTCTCTTTCTCCTTTGGAATAACTTTAGTGTTACTGTGTAAGGTGCCTCAGATTTACAACTAAAAGAAATTAAGCTATCTTAATTAATTTTCTAAGTTCTTAATTGAAGCAGTTTAGATCTGTAATTGTCTTACCCTTTGAATCACTAACTCATCCAAAAGTTTCTTCGTATTTCTAAACAAATTATTCTAATTAAATCCTAGGGGATAAGAAGGTCCAGGGTTTACTATAGGTTGTTGATGATTATTCCAATTTTCCCTAAGATTTGATTAACATTCATTCCATTGATTATTTCCATCATTATTATTACTCTAATTAAAATTAGGGTGGTTCCTCTAACCTAGATTATACGTATTAGAATAATAATTATTTAATCTTCCAATCAAATTCATATTTTAATCTCTTAAGCACTATTCTCGCCAATAGTACTCAAATTATACTCATCTAAATACATAGTTCATATAGATCCTGAATAAACTCCAAGATTATCCAACTTCTTAGACATGGAATCTACTTAAGCTATCAAAATTGATAGTGCATCCAAGCCATAAGCATTGGCTACTCTCATAGGAATCACCTTGTTAGAATGCCATGAAAAAATTATTTGTTGTCATCTCCTCTATCAAGGCATAAGCCTATTTAAAAGACTTTGGCATCAAAGTACCTACAGTTGAAACATTAATAATTGACGTAAGAGATTTCACAAGCCTATTATAAAAGGTCTGAATCACTAACTAATTAGGTAAAGCATAATGTAGTCAATTTCTAATCATCTCCTTAAATCTTTCTCAACTCTTATAGATTGACTCTCCTTTAAACTAGAAAAAAGTTGATATATCATTCTTAATCTTAGTAGTTTTTGAAGGTAGAAAATACTTAGCTAGAAATTTATGTGCTACCTCATTCATAATGGCTATAGAGCTTAGGAGAAAGGAATTAAACCATAACTTAGCTTTTTCTCTTAGTAAAAATAGAAACCAATAAATCTTAATAACTTCATCGCTAACACTATTATGCTTAAATATTATACAAAGTTCTAAGAAGTTAGTTAGGTGAATGTTGGGATCCTTAATGGTTGTTCTCAAAAATTAATAATTTGAAACATCTAAATAATGATAGGTTTTAGCTCAAATTTGTTGGCTTGGATAGTAGGCCGGTCGATGCTATGATTAATTCTAATTACTATAGAATTGACAAACTTTCTAAGAGATTTAGAATAGATATAATGTAAATTTTGTTCAACCATTCTTGATGTTATAATCTTTTTATATTTTCTAATTTCTATAATGGTCATCTCGATCTCTAAATCAAAAAATAAATGCTCCTTACTTAATCTATTATACATACACCAATCTTACATGAATGAAAAGAAAATAATTTAAACTAAACTTCTAAAAATAATTAAAAAAAACTCTTATCTCAAAATTTAAATACAAAACACATAAATAAGATAAAAGATATAAGTAGGATTAAATATGCATCTATTTCAATAATATAGAAAAAAATTGTACGAAAGCACATTACTTCCCTAATAATGCTGCCAAAAACTTAATGGTGGGTGCATAGCAACATGTTAATGGTTTGTAGAATTATTAGACGAGCGTGAAATATGCTTAGTGTTGTAACCCAAGCTCGCGAGTTTTATGTTTTTGATGATAACAAACATCTTTATTTCTCATAGTATTTTTCTTTCTGTGTTTACTAATATTTTAGGATTATAGTGCACCTTACAAGGCTCAAGTTTTGGCAGAACATATTCTATTTGTAATTTTCATTAAAGCATTTCTTGGTTTATAAGGGTGTTTGCTTGCTTGTAGCCTTGCTCGCTTATTTATGTTTTAGAGTTCTCTTTTTCTTCTCACATTGTTCGGGACGATCCAAACATCGGCCTAGACAATTAGCTAAAAATAGAAAACCTAATTAGGGCATCCTAATTAAGGTAGCCATCTTTAAGCCAATCATCCTAGATGATATTTTTATCGGCCGGGATGATAGGCTCAAATCAGAAAGAATCCGCCATCATATTTATTTAGGTCTAATTTATTTTTGGATATCGTCTAGGATATCGTCCTGGATGATGCAACACAATTATGCCTAAATTAATCAGATAATTAAGGAAAGTAATTAAGGCTTGATTGATATGATCACATCGTCTTGGATGATCGCAGGATCGGTCAGGATGATTAGTTAAAAAACCTTAGTTGTACCTGGACAATTACATATTTGACAGCTTCTATTCAGGGTGATGCTCTGAATGATATGTGCTGGTTTGAACTAATCATCCAGGATGATATACTATCAGCCTACACAATATGAACAAAAACCTTATGATCGTCCCTAATTGTTCTAGCTGATTGAGCTTATTTTGCACTGATCGTACAAGACGATATTCATATCATCCTGGACAATAAAGTCGGCAAGTTATAATAAAGAGCTCGTTTGGAGCTCTTCTATTTAAGCTTTGACAAGGGACTTTGTAAGCAGCTTTGGAAGCCATTGAAGCTTCATTCTTCTGGAGAAAACTTGAAGAGAGAGCTTGAAAGGGAGAGAGGAAAAGGCGGAGTTTGAGATAGGGAGAAAATCCTTGAAGGGGGTTGCAAGGGAGTGTGGAGGGGGTTCCATACAGTTGCTTCAGTGAGCTTCCATCTTAGTACCATCGGATTCAAGGCTTGTCTTGAGGGAAGTTTTAGGAAGAAGAAGATCTCTTTGGTATCAAAGGGCCCGGCTATTCCGCCGCATCGGAGAAGGTGGAATTGATTTTCTAAGGGCTTCTCTTCCTTTCTGTGGGGGCTAAAGGAGAGACACTGTGGTTAGTTCCATACTCGAAGGGTGTCTCTAAGGAGTGGACGTAGGTCAAGGTTTGATCGAATCACTATAAATTTAGTGTGTTCTTTCTTTTTATTGATTTCACATTTAATTTTTGCACTTTTATTTATATGGCGAATATTAGTTTTGGATGTGATTGTGTTTTTAATTAAAGAAGTTTTAATATCCAACTCACCAACCCCTAGTTAGCCTTGGGACTTGTTCATAAGGGTTTTACATTCCAAATAAACATTTTAGTGCCATCAGTGCACTTTCAAGTGGTATAAGAGCGGGATTCATAAAAATAAGTTTTTGAAAACTTTTGAATTTGATCCATGGCTAATTTTTGTAATCGTAATATTACGGAAGATTATTCAATCACCCGACCACCTTTGTTTGAAAATATTATATTTAATTTTTGAAAAATTTGTATGTCTACTTTCTTGCAATTTATTAATTTTTGAATGTGGCAAATAATTTTAACTGGTTATTCTGTACCATCACGTATTATAGATGGAATTAAAATTGATATTCCTTTTAAACAATGAAATAGAGACGAACAAATCAATGCTCAATTGAATGCTAATCATTAAACTATTTTTTATGTGCTTTAAATTTTGATGATTTTATGTTTGTATCCACATGCTCAATTGGCAATGAAATTTGGGATAAATTAGCCACTATATATGAAGGTACTAGTGAAATCAAGTAATTTAGATTAAATATTTTAATGCATGATTATGAACTTTTTTGCATGAAACCTTATGAGATGATCTTAAACATATATACAAGGTTTATTGAAATTGTAACATCATTACATACTTTAGGTAAGGAAATTTTAAACATTGAAAAAGTCATTAAAATTCTACGTTATTTACTTGACAAATTTAATGTCAAAGTTGTTGATATTTGTGAATCAAAAAATTTGAATGTATATTCTATTGATAATTTGATTGACTAACTCATTGTCAACGAGCAATGTTTGGGTCAAAGGCTTTTGGATGCAGGTAGTACTAAGCGCTGAAGACTCGGAGAAAAGTCGCTTAGTTGGTGACGAAAATGATGACTTATAAAACAAATTGAAAAGCTTACTAAAATATAAGCATCAACAAAAATGAAATAAAGATGAATATATTAAGAATGTTAAGATTACTTCTGATGTTATTTACTTTGGATGTAAGAAATCTGGGCATATGAAAAATCAGTGCCATAATTTGAGAACTCTTCCTACAAAAGAAAATGATAAAACTAAGCAAATTATAAAAAAGATAAATAATGAAAAGCAAAAAATCTCCTGAATATACCTTGCTTCTGAATCATCAGATCAGGAACAAGATGATGTTTAAACCCTTGTTTGTGAGTTTATTTATTTGTGTATGTTTTTTTTTTACGTATTATCTTTGGGTTTATTATTTTTTCATTCTATCTTTACTTTAAAATTTTAAATTTGTCTTTACTTTTCTCCTTATGAAGTTCTCTTTGATCAACACACACGTTCACTTTTCTAAAAATGAAAAACCTACCTCCTATTTTTCTTGAATTTTTATGTAAGTTGTGGTTGACTTCTCTAAAAACATCAAATGAAGGAAACTCATGATTTTGTCTCTCTACCTCTTTTCTTAAAGATGTTATTTTACTATTGATTTAAAATCTTCATCATATTATAAATTAGATTTTAAAAATGATCTTTTTCATCTCCTTATATTTTATTTATCGCATATGAATTGTTTGTAAGTTGTTGAATCTACCTAATAATTTTCTTAATCAAGTAGTACATTTTATCAATAGAATGGTTTTACTTTTATTTTTAAATTTTCAAAAAGGTAGCATATTAAAAAAATGGCTAATGATGCCAAATCAAAAGATGTGCAATGATGCCAAAATTGAGAAAGACACACAAAGTGTATCAAAAATTAAAAAGATGCGCAAAGTGCGCCAAAAAATTGATAAGATGCATAAAATGAGCCCATAAAAAATAATGCTTGCCTTTTTTATACTTCTTAAAGCTTAAAAAAATCATTGATATTTTCGATACTTGAGCTTAAAAATTATGATTCCTAATTCACCAATTTTTATATTAATCTTTTATTCGAAATGTTTTATGAAAGGAGTTTTGAAAAAAATAGTAATATTTTATTTTCTAATTTGTTCATTGATTTAAATATTGGATTAAAAAGTTTTTTAGCCTTTAAAAGAACTTGAGCCTTGGATTAACATTTTCTAAATTTCTAACCTTTCTGGGTTATTCGTTGTCAACACATTCCTTACTAAGTTTTTAAATAAAATTAAGAGGTAACTTTCTCATTTTAAGAATATTTGATTTTTATTTTCACTAAATCAGAGATCGTTTTGTACTTTAATCATTTTTATTATTCTAATTGTTTGTGCCCCTCCTCTTTTTGATAATATCGAAGGGGGAGAACATACTGTTCAATTTGTATCTATTTTTTTTAAAATTAAAAACAACAAAAATTTTATCTTTCCCTAATTTTAATTTTTTATTCTAGTGAGGGAGATTTTAAGATAAATTACTTTTAGGTTGCAACTTTACCAGTAATGTTTGCCATCATCAAAAAGGGGGAGATTATTACAACTCAAGCTCATGAGTTTTATATTTTTGATGATAACAAGCATCTTTATATCTCATAGTATTATTCTTTGTGTAATTACTAACATTTCAGGATTATAGTGTACCTTACAAGGCTCAAGTTTTGGCAGAACATATTCTATTTGTAATTTGTATTAATGTATTTCTTGGTTTATAAGGGTATTTTCTTGCTTGTAACCTTGCTCACTTATTTCTATTTTAGAGTTCTCTATTTTTTGCTCACATCATCTGAGATGATCTAAATATCGGCCTGAACGATCAGCTAAAAAAAAAAACCTAATTAGGGCATCTTGGTTAAGGTAGACATCTTTAAGCCCATCATCCTGGACAATATTTATATCGATCGAGATTATAGGGTCAAATCAAAATGAATCAGCCGCCAGATTTATTTAGGTATTATTTATTTTTTGATATCATCCAGGACATCGCAGGATCGGCCGGGATGATAAGTTCAAAAACCTTAGTTGTACTTAGACGATCACATATCGGACAATTTCTATTCAGGGTGATACTCTAGACGATATGTGCTGATTTGAACTAATCGTATAGGATGATATACTATCAGTCTAGACGATATGAATAAAAACCTTCTGATTGACCCTAACCGTCCTGACTGATTGAGCTTGCTTTGCACTGATCGTACAGGCTGATATTCATATCATCTTGGATGATAAAGTCGGCAAGTTACAATTAATGAGCTCGTTTGGAGCTCTTCTATTTAAGCTTTGACAAGAGACTTTATAAGTGCCTTTGGCAGCCATTGAGGTTCCATTCTTCTGGAGGAAATTTAAAGAGAGAGCTTGAATGGGAGAGAGGAAATTGTGGAGTTTGAGAGGGAGAAGATCCTTGAAGGGGGTTTCAAGGGAGTGTGGAGAGGGTTTCACACGGTTGCTCCAGCTAGCTTGCACCTTAGTACCATCGGATTCAAGGCTCTTCTTGAGGGAAGTTTTGGGAAGAAGAATATCTCTTTGGTGTCAAAGGGCCCGGCTACTCCTCCACACCGAGAAAGTTGGAAGTAATTTTATAAAAGCTTCTCCGCCTTATTATGGGGGCTAAAGGATAGATACTGTGATTAGTGCAATACTCGGAGGGTGCAACGTAGGTCAAGGTTTGACCAAATCACTATAAATCTGGTGTGTTCTTTCTTTTATTGCTTCCACATTTTATTTTTGCACTTTGATTTCTGTTGTGAATCTTGGTTTTGGATTTGATTGTGTTTTTAGTTAAAAAAGTTTTAATATCCAATTCACACACCCCCCCCCCCCTCTTGGAATTCCCCCCCCCCCCCCCCCCTCTTGGTTAGCCTTGGAACTAGTTCATAAGGGCTTAATATCCCTAATGAACATTCTAGTGCCAACAGTGCACTTTCACTTAGGTTTACTTTGATATAAATGCCCATAAAATAATACAATTGTACATGTTGATCAAGTAATAAAAGTGATATGAGAGAGTATTAATCCCATGATGAAGTATATATTTTACTATAATGCAAATATGCTCATGTTATCTAAATGAGATATAATTTTTATCCTGTGCAATAAAAAGTAGGTTTGGATTTTTCCTTTTCTAACAAATGCTAAAGAAAAATAAGATACCAGTAGGTTAACTAATGATAGCAAATTTCTAAAGATTTACTAAGTAAACTCCCATATATTAAGTGTGATACAGAGCATATACATCCTTAGATCTCCATCGAGTTTATAAGAAAGTAAAGGAAGGTTTACTACCCTCACATAGTTATTATTTCAAAATAAACTCTAGAACACTAAATACCATATATCTATGCATGCAAGAGTTCCATTTAAATACTCTTAAATATTCCTACATCGAGGTAATATATCACACTATATTTTAACCCTACAAATGGTCATTACATAAATTAATTTAAGAATGAGAGTAATTGAAAATATCCATTAATTAATTAAGGTATATGAGTTTACATTAGTAATCACTAAGGCTTCATATCATTAGCCCAACTAGGAGTTTAGCCAGCCATGAAATTAAAATAAAATAAAACATATTTCTTTGATTTCTCCAATAAGAAAGAATAAAGTGTAAAGTGTAAATAAATATCACCCAAATTATACAACTTAGCTCCTCATACTCATTTCTTCTTTGATTGCTTTGGTTTCTCACTACAAGGTAGGCCAACAACCTAATTGCTATGTCTTTTCTCTCCTCTAGGCCACCTTAGACTTGATTCTAACATGGCACTATAATTAAGCACTCAAGACTCACTAAAGTGACTAAACTCACTCAAAATGACAAAACTCTCTCCAAATTAAAAAAAAAAAAAACCCTTACAAATAGACTAAAAACTATTTATATTAAGTATATAAACGGGCTCAAGAACCACGGTGCTTAACATGGTGCACCGTGATGTTACAATATGAATAACACCTCAACGCTAGAGAGAAAGTAAGGTTCAGGCCAATATTTTCCATCACTCTAGTTAAGAAAAGTATTATATTCATGGTAGGTAACCTTAATCCTACCTCTTATTTTAATGCTTCTATATTCTACCTAGTTTCCTCTCTCCTAAAATTAATAAAAATGTAATATTTCCTATACCAGATAGTGGGCCAATGGGTTTCTTTAAATAAAGTTTATGTTGAATCTTAAGTGATAGAAAAAAGGAAGGTATAAGAATACTGATTGAAGTAATATGATATGCCAAAGGGTAAAAAGTGATGACTTTTTCATGAAAGGCACCTAACTTATGACATATGATATGATACTAATTTATAGCCAAAAGACTTATATAATTAAGGCTAGTTCCTATAGGGTTGGCCTACAAGACTATATACATGAACATGATATAACTAAATGTCTTCTCTTACTGTTATTGCTTACATGTGTATATGAGCATATAAGATTAGTTTCATAAGTGACTTAATATGATGCATACATATTTTGTAAATGACTGATACATGAACATGATATAACTAATAAGATTAATGTAAGGGTACATGATATATATAACTTATATGATATACATGATATGCATTACATATGATATTGATGTTATAAGCTATATATGCACATAGTGGCATATGACACTTCATATAAGATTAATATAATTGATAAGATTGATACCTGATACATTGCATTTGATATGAACTATGATATAAATGCATATGATAGATGTAGCCTAATGAATATTTAATTAATGATTGGTGTATTAATTTACATAAAATAAAATATAAACTATCTTATAACTGATGGGTATCAGAAATGATATAACATATTGATCCTTTATACGAATACTATGCAATGAAGCTAAAGTACATTAATTTTCATTATTTATATTGCTCATATGAAATAAAATTTTATATATTGATTGATATATTGAGAACTACATGTTTTCATAGTTATATGTTCATATTGATATGGGCTGAATGATTACATGCAAACTACTTGTATTGCTTTATATTGATTGCAATTATATGTTTTGATCACCTACTAAGTTGTTAGCTCACTCTATAGTTTTTATATATTTTTAGGAAGGGGATCAAGATCTAATGCAGTGAGATTAATTAGGATTAAGGTTTTATTTTATCTTTAGTATTTTAGTTTTATTCTTTTATAATCATGATTATAGAAAGATAGATTGATGTAATGATAAAATATCGGCTGTTGTATATAAATTTTAGTAAATGACAAAAAAGTGTAAATTGAAAAAAATAATTTATAATTGCTTTTGATAGTGTTTATTTATTGAAAAGAGATTATTAACTATGGTAGTCTAATTAAGAGTTTAAAATAGATAATTATTACAAATTTTAATCTTGGGTCAAGGCATTAGGTTACTAGATGATCTACACAAACTCTCTTTTATCGACAAAGGTATACTTTGGTATTTACTAACTCCAATGTTATCTAGCTTTCTAGATATAACTTACTTGTACAATAAAAATTAGTAAAGTATCAGATTCATCACTAGCAATTTCATAGGGTTCACCCTCTCAAATGGTCATTGAAAATTATTGGTGGTCATTTTTTTACTCAAAAGCATATGCTTTATCGAAAAGTTTGGACATAAAAAAACCTATAATAGACATATTTATAACTAATCTAAAAGAGCATAATAGAACATTATAATATGTCTAAATGATGAGCTAATTATGTAATGTATGGCGTGAAAACTTTCTAAGATATTCCTTGAATATCTAAAGGGATAGATATATTGATTCTCCATCAAATTGGGTGAATGAGGTAGTGTCATTCTTAAATTTGTAATCTTAAATGGGGGGAAAATACTTGGCTAGAAATTTATGAGTTAAGTCATTCTATTTGGTGATTGAGTGTGGAGGTAAAGAGCTCACCAACATCTTAGCTTTGTTCCTTAATGAGAAAAAAAAAATCCCACATCTGATATCATCATAGGAGAGTTGAAGGTTACACATGTGATGCCCCAGAATCTAATTTAGAAGAATTGTTCATTTATCTATTACATAACAACTAGAGCTATCTAATCTCATTCATTAGTATTGAACACCAAAATAGATTCCTTAATTCAAAATATTTATGTAAAAAGTTATATTCAATTCTTAAAAATCATATACAATACTTAAAATCTATTCAATCATATCATAACTATTATGTCCTGAGTATAAGAAAAAAAAAAAGAACCTGAATAATCTTGACCAGCCTCACACTCCTACTCTCCTACCTTGATATAAAATCATTTAACCATATATAATAAGCTTAAAAAGCTCATCAGGTCACCAAAACCCATAACTGAACTCAAATCATGAGAAAGGTGCAATATGCATGTCAATAGTCATGTCATAGCAGTTACCTTCATATAATTATTGAATCAATATAGAAATAGTAAAATTCGCTTATAATAGTAGTAGAATCTATAAAAAAATAAAACTCTATGATACGAAAGCTAGTAAAATAATAAACTAGTATGAGTGTCAAATCGATAAAATAATCATCGTATCTATAATAACAATCAATATAAAAATAGGATAAAGCATCAAATCAAAAAATCAATAAAGACTGTTGAAATCAAATTAATCTTATAAAATTATATTAAAATGTACACATGCTATCTAGTTATTCTATATCATGTGCTCAGCATATCACATACTTAGTATCAATATAATGAATTAGTAGTATTAAATAATATCAATATCTAAATTGATAATAATAATAATTTAGTGATAGGAGAAGTAGAATAAAATAATAATAGTAAATCCACATAATAATAATAAATCTATACAATAATAAGAAAAATACCTCAAGAACATGCATTTCATGAGCCACACTAAATAAATAAGAATTCTTGGCTATCATGATATATTTCAATATCATATCAGATAAATCATTAGCTTAGAAAATAAAGTCGTCACTCTTCGCCCGTCGGCATAGTAATCATCTCTTTATAACTCCCATTCAGTATCACATGAATTAGTAGAGAATAATATAAATCCATAGTATTTAAAGGAAAGCCTGAAATTCCACTATCATGTATAGGTTAATCAAAGTCTAACCAATGGGTATCAACTAGTCTTTACTTATCTTATTACACATACATTATTCTCATAGTACTATAACAATAATCTCAATCACATATCCATATTAATTTTTAACGCATTTCAATAAATAATGCATAACTGAGTAAAATTAAGAAAATATCAAAATATCATAATCGTCGATAATAAAAATCATTTTGACCAAAAATTTATATTTTCAAAATTTAACCAAATTACCAAATATTGCAAAAAATAACATTCTAAACCTTTATTTGAACTAAATCACAATTTTTATACATCAAAATAAATTTATGTTTAGGAAAAAAATTATTATATTTTTAAAATCACCAGCTAAAAAATATCAGATTAATACTCAAAATATTTATAATCTTAATCTATATAACATAAAAAATTACACTATAAAAGTTTTACTAATAAAAAATATTCACATTTTTTGGTAACAAAAATAAAAAATTGATAAAAAAAATATCAAAAATAAAAAATTTTTGAAATAAAAATAGGGTAAAAGTCCCTTATAGTGAGATGAGCAATTTTCTCAATAGGCTCGATGGACAAAAATCGCACCACGACCTTAAAATATAGGTTTTCATTTTCTCTCTCTTATCTTTTCTCTCTTAAATTCATAAGCCATCTATATGTTAGCCATTAACCAAAGGAGAAAGGGATTTTAATAAAAAGCTTCATGAGGGTTAAGATATTTTAATAACATAATAATGTAGTATTAATATAATTATATAATTTAATTAATTATTTAGTATGAAATTTAAAAAAATTATTTTAGGACTTCAAAAATTTTATAAAAATATCCTTAAAATAAATCATTTTATTTAAAAAATATTGATGAAATTGATTTATAAAACAGACACATGAAGTTTCCAAAATCACTGCTTGTACTGATAAGGGTCAATTTCTTAAGGATTTACACTCGTACCCAAAAATTCAGAAAAAAATTTGTGTAAGCAAAATACTATAATAACAATGCTATAGCGAAGATGGTTTATGATTTGGAGTTACATTATCTCAAAAAAATATATTTATCTCGATCAAAATACGGGTTATTACAATCTACTCAGCTTAAGAAAATGTCTTCCTCGACATTTCCCTTAAGGATTCAATCATAAAATTGAGATAAACCATATCCGTGAAATCAAAACTCATCAAAAATTATACAGTCGCACAATTTATTCTATCATATGTTATTTTGAATGATATGTTAAGTTATGCAATCATTTAATGATATGATATATACTCTAATATCAATTGTGATGCCCCATAATCTAATTTGGAGGAAATATTCATTTATTTTTTAATAAATAATAACTAAAGTTATCTAATCTCATTTATCCATAATAAATAATTAAATTGATTTTATAATTTAAAATATTAATATACACATTTATATTTAATTTCCAAAAATCATATATAATACTAAGGATGTATACAATCATATCATAATTATTTTGTCCTGAGAATAAAAAATAAAGAGAAATATAACTCAAAAAAATTAGATAAGTCTCACACTTCTGATCCTATGCCCTGACCTAAAGTCATTTAAACATATATAATGAGCTTAAAAAGTCCAACAAGTTATCAAAACCTACAACTAAATTCAAAGCACGACAAAGCAATAATATGCATTTCAATAGTCATATCATAGCAGTTATATTTATATGATCATTGAATTAGTATATAAATAGTAAAATTTATATATATTAGTAGTAGAAGCTATAAATAGTAAAAAAATTATACTACATAAATGAGTAAAGCAATAAACTAGTATGAGTGTAAAATTTATAAAGTAATCGTCATATTTGTAATATCAATCATTATATAAATTAAGTAAAGCAACAAATAAAAATATCAATAAAAGCTATTGAAATCAAATCAATATAAAAAATATATATATTAAAATGTACACATACTATCCAGTTATTCTATATCACATCCTCTGTATATTATATTCTTAATATGAGTACAGTAAATTAGTAGTATTAAATAAAATTAGTATCTAAATCAATAGTAATAACAATTTAGAGGTAGGAGTAGTAGAATAATACAATAATAATATATTTATGTTATAGTAATAAATTCATATAATAATAAGAAAAATGCCTCAAGAATATGTATTTTTGTAGTTACATTAAACAAGTAATTATTCTTAGCTATCACAGTTTTTTTCAGTATCTTATCAGTGTTAGTAAATTGTTGGCTTAATAAATAGAGTCATCATTTTCTACCCATCAACACAATACTAATATCCTTATAACTCCCAATTAGTATCATGTGAATCAGTAGGTGATAAAATAAAATTATAATATTCAAAAGAATTCCCACCATCATATACAAGTCAATCAGTATAAAATCAATGGGTTAACCAATCTTTACTTGCCTTTTACACTCATATAATTATCATAGTACTATAATAGCAATTTCGATCACATATCCACATTTATTTTTAATGCATTAGAGTAAATCAAGCATAATTTAGAAAATGTCAAAATGTCATAGCGGTAGACAACAAAAATCATATTGAGCGAAAATTTAATTTTTTTTAGAATTTAACCAAATTATTAAATATTGCATAAAATAATACTATAAAGCTTTAGTTAAACTAAATTACTATTTTTAGACATCAAAATAAATTTTTTAATAGGAAAAATCACTATATTTTTAAAATCACCTTGTGAACAAACTCAAATAAATACTCAAAATATTCAAAATCTCAATCTCTATAACATACAAAAGTTATGCTGTGAAATTTTATTAATGAAAAATTATACATGTTTTTTGGTAATAAAAATACAAATTTGATCAAAAAAATATAAAAAACATAAAATCTTTTAAATTAGAAATAGGGTAAAGCCTCCTTATAGTTAGACGAGTAATTTTTCCAATAGGCTTGATGGACAAAAATCGCACTGTGGCCTCCAAATCTAGGTTTTCTTTTTCTCTCTCTTATCTTTTTTTTTTTAAATTCCTAAGCCATCTCTTTGTTAGCCATTAGGTGAAGGAGAAATGGATTTTAATAGAAAGCTTTAAGTGGGGTTAAGATATTTTAATATCATAATAATATAATATTAATATAACTATATAATTTTATTTATTATTTTATATAAATAAATTATTTTAGGACTTCAAAAATTAAAAAAAAATATCCTTAAAATAAATTATTTTATTTAAAAAATATCGGTGAAGTTAATTTACAAAATGGACACTTGACGGTCCCAAAATCTTTACTTGTACTAACAAGTGTTAATTTCTTAAAGATTTTCATTGGCACCCAAAAATTACAAAAAAAATTTATACATGTAAAATACTACAATGAAAATACTATGGCGAAGACAATTTATGATTTAGAGTTATGTTGACTTAAAAAAAAATATTTATCTTGGTCAAAATACGGATTATTACAACACATATCTCCAAGAAACTATTTATATATAGGTTGGGATCTTCTATAGAGATTCCCCCAAACAAGTAAGTTTCTATAATATTGAGACTTGATTATGCTTGAATTTAGCTCATATCTCTAAGAATTTGGCTATATGTAGGTTGGGATCTTCCACAGGGGGTTCTGCCAAATTAGGAATTTTGTATAATTTGGATGATAGTAGGTATTAAGCTCAAATTATTAGCTTGAAAATTTGGTCTATAATTACTTTGGTGAATACCCTTAACCATATGATTAACATATTCATTAACTGATTAGAATTGGTCATTCTCGAGGACTACATTAGTTATTTTGAATTCATTTTATAATTTTCTAGATTTTTTAAGAGTTCTTTCTATTTCAACATCAAACAATACTTCTCCTAGTTGGTTCCTATTACACATGCAATATCAACACATAATATAAGTTGGTTCCTATTACACATGCAATAGCAACACATAATATAAAAAAAATCATAACATTATTATGCAATTAATAATACAATACCAAATTTTAGAAGAAATAAACAACAGTGGAATCATAAAACAAATAAAGTAGAGATAATGATAATCTTAAATCAACAATATAGTCAACAATATAAAGTGAAACAAAGGATAATTAACTAGAATCTCTAATAAGGGCGCTAATAAGTTGATTTTCACTACTGAGTTTTATTGCTTTTGCTTGGTATATTGTGATGTAAATTTTGTTCTACAAATGTTTAAAATAATTATATCTATCACACACAAAAAGTTATATGATAAAAGTTTACTAAACCAACATATATCTCATCTTTATCACTTTTAAGTGCGAGAACTATACCAAACTCCTAATCATTAAAAATAGAGGTATAGTATATGTCACTTAAAATGATCTGAATACTTTTAGTAATAAAAGCGATTCATGAACAAGCCCTAGAGAGCTTTCTCTCTCCTCTCTTTCTTTCTTCCCTTCCCCAACAAGCCAAATAAGAGAGGGAGGGGGAGGAATGGTTTTGTAGAGGAATTTAAATTAAAAAATAATATTCAGTGCCCCGCACCATTATACTTTGGACACAACACTACATGCTTAATATAGAGTTACTATAGAACAGAGAGTTCAACATTGTTGCATCAAACTTTAGTGCCACAACACTGCTCTACCCAACATCCTCATGCCTGAATGCACAACACCACAGTTCTGTAGTTAAGAATTTTTTATTTTTCAAATAAATCCATTTTAAGAACTTAGGGTCATAACACAGAGAACTACATATACATATCAATATCACTTACTCAAAGTTCAACTGATTTTGTTAAATGGTAAGTAGACCTGTCAACATTGGACCCAACCCAAAAATCCAACCTGAACTCGGCCTAAAAATTTTGGGTTTGGGTTGACTCGAACCCGAAGCGGGTTAGGTTCGGGTCTTGAAAACTGACCCATTTGTAAAATCAAATCGGGTTCAGGTTGACCGAGAACCCAAGAATGACCCGAAAACCCAACTGTCCTACTGCCCCGTACCAGCTGCCCTGTTGCCTCGTGCCAGTTGCCCTGCTAACCCGCTGCCCTGTGTCAGCTGCCCCGCTACCCCTCTCCTGTTGCCCCGCTACCCCGCCCGTGCTGCCCAGCTACCCCACACCGGCTACCCTACGCTAGCTACCCTGCTACCCCGCTGCCCCACGCTAGCTGCTCAGCTCATCGCCGACATAGGTTAGCTACCCCGCTAGCCGCAGGCATCGCTACAACTATCGCTGCCCTACATGATGTGCTATCCCTAAGCCCTAAACGGGTCAGATCAGGTTGACCCGAACCTAAAGTAGGATGGGTTCGGGTCCAAAAAATTCGGGTTAGGGTCCAAAAAATTGACCCGTTTGCATAAATGGGTCAGGTTGACCCGAACCCGAATAGTGCTGTGTCAGTTCCGTGTTTAACCTGAACCTGACCTGTGACCCAAAATTGACACCCCTAATGATATGGACAAGGTTCAAGGCTAGTCAAAAAGGTTTTAAGGATTAATAAATAGAAGTTGGCAAAAAAAAAATTATGGTCTAATTTAGCTCATCTAAATCTTCTAATTTGATCATACTTATCCTAAAGTCTTGAAAGCATTATCCTAGTCACCAAAGTAACTCGGTAAGCTCTCATGCATGCATAGGTCATGTTGGAGGTGTTGAGTTGAGGAAAGGTATTTCAAAAAAGTCGATGTTCCTCTATCACTCTCAAGGGTGTGTTAGGGGTTCGCCTTAGCCTCCCCTTCCGGCTACTCTGTGCTGGGTGTTTCTCCTCGTGTGCTTCAGGGAAGTTTTTCTTCTCCTTCTAGTTCTAATCTTTGGCATTATTTTGCTTTTTTTGGTTTTATGGCACCTCCTCATTTTTGTAATCCTAGTTTTTTGGTTGGATCATCCACTCTTTCTTTTATGGATGCTCTTTCTGGTTCTTCACCTTCTTCTGCTCTCTTTCCTGAACTTAGGGTTTCTTTGCATTGAGGTTTACCTGCTTTGTGGATTTCCAAGGTAAAAATCTAGTCGTTGGCTGCTCCGTTCGACTTTGCTCTGGTTAGTAAATTCTCTAGGCGTAGACCTTCCCTTGATGCAATTAGGAGTTTCTTTTTCAAGCTTAAGCTTAATGGCAAAGTCTCTGTCACTATCTTAATCCAATGTAACTTGTTGATTAAGCTCTTTAACGACTTGGATTACTATAGGATTTTTGCTCATAGATCGTATTTTGTGAGTACTTATTATATGAAATTGATTAAATGGTCTCCTACCTTGAATATTGATACTGAATCACCTATTATACCAATCTAGCTTTCCTTCCCTAACCTCTAGCCTCACTTGTTTTACTCCCGTATTCTTCATGGCTTAGGATCGATTTTTGCAAACCTTTGAAAACGGATAATGCTACTTCTACTAGTTCTCGTCCATTAGTTGCACGTGTTTTGGTTGAACTGGATGTGTCCAAATAGTACCCGGACAAAATTTGGATTGGCTCGGATAGCACTGGTTATGTTAAATATATGGTTTTTGAAGATTTTCCTGACTATTGTGTGCACTGTCTTGCTTTGGGACATTTAAATGCTGGGTATAGGATTCTTCACCCTAAACTTGGCCCAGCTTGCTTGCCTCCTCCATCTATTTCGTTGGGGGTTGGTGACCCTGTGGCAAACCCGTCTATTTATGTGGCTCTGGCAGAAGGATTTCAGTTTGCTAGGATTGAATTTCCTGTGCCATCTAATGCCCTCGCTAGTGTTTCTTGTGATATTGTCTCTCCTGTTCCAATTGAGAATAGTGTAGTGTGTGAGGAGGTTAGTCTTATTAATTTAGTCCAGTTGGACTCTTTTAAGGTTTTGGAGGGAGTGGCCCCTATTGCCCAGCTCCCTCTGTTGTGTTTGAGTGAGCCTGGTGTTTTGAAATGTGGCTTTAAATAGAAACCTTCTTTATCCTGTACGGATATGTCTGTCTCGTGCAGTTTGGGTGTGGAAAATGGGTTGTGTTTAGGCGATGAGCCTTCTGTCTCTCATGTTCCTCCTAGTTGTGGTGTGGATTTGTCTCTGTTAGCTATCGAGAGTCGGAATACTGCCTCTTCCGCTATTAATTTGGCTTTGAATTTGCAGGTTGTGGATTTTGATGCCTGTGAGTTGAATCGGGCTCATTCTATCTCTTACCTAAATTCTGATGCTTTGGCTATGTCTATTCACCCTCCCGATGAGGTCTCTACTCGTTGGTTGTCCCTGCTATTTTTTCCCCTGTGACGCCTATTGTTCAAGTATATGGTCCTTTTGTTGAGATTCCTGTTAATTTAATATCACCTAAGGCTTTGTTTTCTCATGTGGGTGTCAATTCGGGGGAGAGTGTGAGAACGCAAATAGATTGTCTTCAATGTTTGTATGATTCCTCTTCGGAGGCAAGTGGGTATGAAGAACCTGGGGATGATTTTTCTTTGCAAAAAGACCGACCTATTGTTTTTGTTTCCTCTCGAGGGAGGGGTAGACATGGTAGGAAATAATTTTGGGTTTGTGGTGCTGGTTTCGGTTGCCTTTGGCTCTTATCTATGCTTGTTGGTTTCATTATGGTGCTAGGTTTTGGGTCATTCGTTGGTTTCTCTCCTTTGGTTTGTGGTTGTGGGCTGCATTGGTTGGTATGCACTATGGTTTATTTCAATGTCCTTTTCATTTGATGGTTGCCGTTTTACTGGAGCTTCGTTTAATATTTGCGGATGCGATTTATAGTTTGTGGGCAATGATGTGGCTATGGCTCACTTCTCTAAGTCGTGGCTCATGGCAACCTTTGGTGGTGTGTTTCTTGCTCTTTTGTGATGGCTACTTGGTGTATTACTACTTTCACTCTATACTGGATGGATCATGCCCAGCTTCGGAGTAGTTGGTAGCCTCTGCCAAATACCGAGCCTGATGGGTTGTTACCCCTTTGCATCTCTGCAGCTTTTTTTCGTTCCGTTTATTAGCTTGTTGTACTCCTCTTTTTGTTAAAATAAAATTTGTGTTTAAAAAAAAAAGTGATGTTGGAGGCAACATCACATGCATGCATTCCTCATTAAGAAATATAGTATTTGTACACTATATAATCAAATGAGTCATTCATTTTGTCATAAGCACTTCCTTAAGACTTTCATATAATTTTATTATATTATTTAAATATAGCATTTTCATGTTGTAATGTGTCTTGACCACCACCAATGAATAGGGATTAAAGGGCAGTCTCGGGACATTTACTCAATAAAGATCATTCTAGGCTTATTTTTTTTCTTTTTTGCAATCTAATGAAATCCTAGAATTTCTCACTCAATATTCTCTCTCTTTTTTCTCTTCTTTTTTAGTTATTCTTCTTAATATTATTTTGGTGTTTCCATAAATAAATTTGGATCCAAAAAACATATTACCAAGGATTTCTATCAAGAACTTAAATGGTCAATGGAATTGAATGAATTCTAAGTTTTCTAAGTGCTACTTTTTTTTAATTAGGTTACGTTGCCCATAAATAAATTTGGATCCAAAAAAACATATTACCAAGGATTTCTATCAAGAACTTAAATGGTCAATGGAATTGAATGAATTCTAAGTTTTCTAAGTGCTACTTTTTTTTTACATTATTTTACTTTGTTTGACTAAAAAAAGATAAATTATTATAAAGGATGACTAATAGTATACACTATGTTGATGAGACATTTGGAGCTCAAAGAGTTGGAGTCAGAGTTTTATTGAGGAGTCTAGCATTTCTAAAACAATTAACAATTATATTTATTTTTTAATGTGGGTGTCAATTAGCTTAATTAATAAAAATCTTAGTAGTTATTGTTAAAATCTTAGATCAAATTTCTCATACATGAAATTTATTTTGTAACTCAACCTAAGAAAAATATTTCAACCTAATACATTTAATATTAATTAATAATTAATGTTAAATATGTCAAAATAGTATTTCTCTTAATGTATCCTTTTTATGTACATGTTCTAAAATTATGTGAAGTTAATTCTATGGTGTGTAATATGCAATACATAAAATAACTTAAAATTTTATTAATGTATACATATAAACAAAATGCTCCAAGCGATTTAGACTTCATTCAATGCCTTCCACAATCTGCTATATTGCAAGTCATTTCTTTAAGCATTCTTCTTAGAGAGATTCAAGGTTCGCTTCAATTGGGACGGCTTTCTTACTGCTTCTTAAAGTAGTTTTTTAATACAACAATTTCTTCCATTTTTTTTTGTACTAGAAAGCAATAAAAAAGCCGTCCCAAATGAAGCCTTAATCCATATAAAAGATGCATGAGATTATCTCCCATTATTATCAAATATATCAAAAAAATGATACTATAGGAAAATCAGTCATTACCACTTGAAAGCCGACATAAAATCTACCAGAAAATTAATCGAAAATATTTTATTGTAATCTGTCAGAAATTTGTTGGAATACTGCCGAAAAATTGTCCGTTGGAAAGCCGTTAGAAAAATCCACCGGTAAATGACGATTTTCCTGTAGTGTGACAATCTTTTACATGATTATTCCAACCAATTCTCTTGTGAAACATTTAATTTGTCATCACCAACATGGTTGTGAAGTTAGTATCAACATCATGCCATCTTCATACTGATATTCAAAGACTTTGTTAATAGCAATAGTTGATAGTGGTAATTGTTGGACCACGTACTTCAACCAACAAATCTACCTCATGAAGTCTAAGCTTATTGGGTGGTTGAGCTCATAACAAATTTCATCCAATTGCATTTAAATTATGAGGCTTGAAACTTCATTTTCATTATAATTAAGCACAAAAATTGAAACATATAAAGGTTAAAATAATCTTCCTTATTTTTATAACTAAGACTCAAACGGCTCAAACTCTGGTCATTTCTAAAGCTTCTCAACCATTTTGATATTTGAAGAAATATTCGCACCTTTGAATTTATTTTTTTTGAACCTTTGACAATGTATTATCACTAGCTGTTACACATTGTTCACAAATATAATGATCATTGTAATTTATCATAAGTTTCAATATGTCATGCAGCTCAAAATCAATTGATGCCTACATTTTTTTCTTCTTTGATGGCGAATATGCGACTCAATGTAACCTTCTAAAGACAACAATGTCACTTGTTATTCTTCTTTAATGATGGATGCCCCACTCATCGAATTCACCAACAACGGTGATTTTGCTGATTGCAATCATTGGCAACAGTCACATAGATAGGGGTTTCAATATTTGACATGACCTGAAAACTCGACTCAAATCAGACCTGAAAATTTCGGATTAGGCCGTTTGTGAAACGGGTTTGGTTCAAGTTAAACAAACCGGCCTGTTTCAAAAATTTAGACGGGTTCGGTTTGACACGGATTGACCGGCGCTAACCTAGCTTGTAAGCCCGCGTGACCGAGATCATGACCGTGACCGTGTCTGTATGCGTGACCTCATCGCGTCTGCTAGTGTCTCTTCGCGTCGAGTCAAGACTTGCTGCTTCCTCACCGTCCCGCGCACCAATATATCGTCCAACACTCCAACGCGGCAACGCCTCATTCGACGACGTTCCTGTCATGCCACTGCCAGCACCAGGCTCATCGTGAGTACCCTGCGTCGTCGCCAGCACACTCCGTCGCTTGTGTCATCACCCGCCTCAAAGCTTGTCCGCGGGTGTGGTCGGGTCAACCTGGTAATTTGTGCGGGTCGGGCCCAAGTTGGAATACTTGACCCATTTGCAAAAACGGGTCTGCTTCGGGTTGGGTCAATTGATGTCGGGCCAATTTCGAGTTCGACTCAAACTCGACCCATGATCCGATTTTTTCGACAGCCCCACATATAGCCCATTATCACACACTATTAATGTATGACTCACTAATTATATTAGCAATACAATGAAAAATGATAGGCAATGCATCTATTTAAATGAATGCCAACATAACTTCGACAATATACTCAATATGTTCACTATAAACATCTCAATAAAGTGAGTAATAGCTTTCCCTATTTCCCAAAAAAAAAAAAGGTATTATTTGCCTAACTTCACTAATTTCAAAAGGAGGTATGAATTTTCTCAGCTAATGGAAGAATTTCACATACACGAATAGTTTGGTATGGAATTTCCTTTATGTAATTGGTGCGACTTTGCTTCCTGGAAGAGGAGGCAATCAGGGATGAGCGAATACCTTACGTCACAAATTGTATTCTTCTTTTGAACCATGCAGCAGGGGGAAAAATTGCTAAGGCTTCGTTTGGGACAGTTTTTTTATTGCTTTCTAAAACGGAGTTTTAGTACCAAAAAAAAAAATTGTACTAAAACTCCGTTTTAAAGAGCAATAAAAAAGCCGTCCCAAACGAAATCTAAGTCTCACAATAATGAATACAGCTAAAAATCTACTTCACTTTTAAAGACGATAGATATTGAACAAAAAAATGATCAGCATACATTGAATCGATTGAGGTTTTTATCGAAGGAGAAAAAAGAATTAAAATGGTTTTCAAAGTTTAATTTTTGTTTAAAGAAATTTAAAGCGCATTCTTATTAAATTTTTATCAATATTATCAACTTATTTTTCTCAATTAATAAATTCACATAATTTATATTATTCAATTTAAATTTTATTGATCAAATTAAATTGAATAAAACTATATTATGCAATGTATGATATGGGTGTGAACGAGATGAGTCAAGCTTGAGTCATCTCTGTCTTGAGCTTGAGCTTGATTAATTAATCGAGTTTGAATTTGAACTCAAGCTTTATTCTATAAGTTCGAGCCACCTTGTTTGTAGTAAAATAGAGAAAATGATTATTATTTAAGCAATTATTATGATAAAATAATAAAAAGAATGGTAAATTAGAAGAAAAAATAATAAAAAATCAGTTAACATAAGAAAGTGAGATATACATTTTGAGTATATTTTATACTGAATTGCAAGCTAACGATTCGATTCAGCCAATCTAGGCTAGCTCAACCTTGAATCTTTAGCTCACTGAGCTCGGCTCATTAGCCATTTATCGAGTCGAAGTCAATTAAGTTAGCTCAAGAGTTGATTTGACTTAATTACACCTTTAATGTATGATATATCATTAGCCACCGAACGTAATCATCGTTATTCTCAATTCATTCACTCCTTATGAAATTTATCTTGTTGAGCCAAAATTAAAATCATTTGAATTAAATTGAGTTGTGATGACCCTTACCAACAATGTGAAGAGTTTAAATAGAAGTTAAACTTCTTTTTTTCTTTAAGTGTGCTTTGCGCTAAGTGGCTGTAAATTCAAACAGAATAAGTTATAAATTTAATATTTCATCAATACGTCAACGCTTAGGACTTAGGGTTACACCTAACATTAGGACGCATTCCAATAGGGTCAAATTAGGTTGGTAATTACTTAGGCTGATAAAAATAGTATTCAATAATCGTTGCTTAGGTGAGCCAAATTAACACAGCCTTTGCGTTAAGGAATTACTCATTGATTTTTCGGGAGAAATTTAGGCTTCATTTGGGGAGTGTTTATTCTGTGCAGACATCGTACGGGAGTACTATCCGGTTCCGTACTAGGTACCAAGCAGTACCGAGTGCGGTACATTTTTTGGGGCGACATGACACATTTTTATTGGTTTCCGGACGAATCCGAATCCGCACATAATAATTTTTCTCATTTTGGGATGACATTTTGAAGTTTTTTAAAGCAGCTTTTTAGTTAAAATTTTTTAATTTTTATACTAAAAAGTTGTTTTAAGAAGCAATAAAAAAAAGCTGCCCCAAATGAAGCCTTGGACTAATTAAGCCAATTTAATCAATCATTACATACGCAAAACTTAAACTCAATACATATTGATTGATAGCTAAAGTTCTTAACCAACATATAAAGATGTGTTGCGAATTATTCATTGATAAATGAAAATTTTATGAAAATAAAATTCTTTTTGTTTATATATGTTGTGTTATACTTTCATATCTATAGAGTTTTTCATTTAATTATTTTTTTCACTTCTGATTTGTTGCGTCCTGGAGTATTCGCGACGGTAGAGAAATATATAGTTTAACGTCTTAGCGTTGTACGAAGATCCAGCACACAATCAGATAAGTGAGAGGGTGTAGCGTTCATAAGAGACACCAAAGTTTTTACGTGGAAAACCCCTGGAAAGGGGGGAAAAACCACGGGGCCTAGCCCAGTTTGAATGAATCCACTAGTATTTGTAGTCGGTTACAAATGAGGCCCTTCCTTAGGAGAAGGCCTTGGATTGATGTAGCAAATGTACATCATGTAGATTGCATTACATGGTAAGAGTTACATATAAAGGTTTGTTTGACCTGAAGGACCGTGGTCGGCAGGAGACCGGAGTCAGAAAGACCGTTGTCTGTTGATGGAGGTCGGGAGGACCATAGTAGGCGACAAAGGCCTGAAGAACTGTAGTCGGCAGGAGACCGTAGTCGGCAGGAGACCGTAGTCGGCAGGAGACCGTAGTCGGCAGGAGACCGTAGTCGGCAGGAGACCGTAGTCGGCAGGAGACCGTAGTCGGCAGGAGACCGTAGTCGGCCGGAGACCGTAGTCGGCAGGAGACCGTAGTCGGCCGGAGACCGTAGT
>NW_021319269.1:828282-905787 GCF_001605985.2 Dendrobium catenatum | reverse complement strand
CGTCGACCTCCGACTACGGTCCTTCCGACCAAACGAACATATCAACAATGACTCTTTGTATTAACATCATGTAATGTACTCCATAAGATGTACATCAAGCTAAGACCTTCCACCAAGGAAGGGCTCATTTGTAATCGACTGCAATAATAGTGGATTCATTCAAACCGGGCTAGGCCCCGTGGTTTTTCCCCCTTTTCAGAGGTTTTCCACGTAAAAATCTTGGTGTCTCATAAATGCTAGACCCTTTCTCTTATCTGATTGCGTGCCGGATTTTCGTACAACGCTAAGAAGATAAACTTTATATTTTTCTACCGCCGCGAATACTCATAGACGCAACACTTCTAATATTTTTTAATTAAGTCTTTTTAGGTCATCTACCTCTACTTTTCTTAACATAAACCAAAAATATTAAAATAATTAATATTTATCTACTTTGATGAATAATCTATGACAATAATTATATATGATAGATCAGCTTGATTCATTTCTCAAATAAATTTAAATTTAAAATTTAACATATTTTATCATGTGTTCATAATTTACAAAAGATTAGATAAATATTTTATTAATTGAACTATATAATATAATAAATGAATACCAAGGCCAGTATTATCATCTGAATTATAATACTTTATAGGTATTTAATTGTTTTAATTTGAGTCTTGCAACATTTAGTAAATCTTATTCTAACCTTATTTTTTTAATTATTTTTTGACACATATACCACCTTTGAAATTAAAAAAGAAAAAGAAAAAATAAACTAAATTAATAATGCCAAACACAATCGGGTAGAGGTGTAACGACTTAATAAATAGCTCGTGAGTCGAGTTTGTAAAGCTAAAAAGTCAAATTTAAGCCGGCCCTGATTAGTTAAATCATGAGCCTTCTCGTTTAAAAAATAATAATATAAAATGTCTTCAAAATATATTAGCATTTAGAATTTGAAGTTTAAAATTGGTTAAAATATTTTAAAATTATATCTAACTTTATTGTTTTAAGTAATTATTTATTATTTTTTTAGTTCATATTTTTTATCATTATATTAAAAAAATATTTTGAAACATAATTATTATTTTTTCATAATAAATGAGTCATCTCTTCAGCTGGCTCGAGTTTGTGCTTGAAATGGATTCGATTCCGATTCGTTTGCATCCTAAATCAGGTTTGGGCTCACCGATTAATAAAAAAAGGGAAAAAAAGTGCAGTTGGATGTCATCAAGAAGCAGTTAAAGATCCCGGCTATGATGGCGGTGCAGCTAATAAATTGGACGGTTGAGATTTAATTTATTTAAAATTAAAATATTAGAAATGGCAGCCATTAAAAAATTGAATCAGACGGCTTACATTTCTTGAAATCTAGGGGGTATATTTGTAACAAATATTCCGTTGGGAAAGTGAGAATTACCGCATTTATTAAAACTTATATTGATTTCCATGAGAGACGACCTCGGATAATGTAGAGAGGGAAGCTCTGCTAGGGTTTTGAGATCTCCCGCCGCCTGCATTTTTTCCCTCCCTTTGTGGGAGGGATTCTCCCTTCCCTTGTGATGGCTTCACCCCAGGTTCATTTCCCCCCTCTTCCCTCCACCTCTGTTCTTGGCAATCCTCCCACTGGAGGATCCTATGCTGATAATGTTTCAACCACTATACCCAAAGCTAATGTCTTTCCAGTCTCTTTCTACGCTCCTGGTCAGAAAAAGCTTTCCTTCAACCTCAACGATCTGTCCGAAGGAAAAACCGTGTGGAACAACGCCCTTATTGGATATTCTCTTGGTCCTAGACCATACTATGAACGACTTCTCAAAGCCATGCAAAAGCTCTGGCCTCTTAAAGGCTCCATGTCCCTCCTTTCCTTGGCAGATGGGTTCTTCCTGCTGAAGTTCACTACCTCTGAAGACCTTGAATCTATTCTGTCTGGTGGCCCTTGGTTCCTACTTGGTAAGCCCTTCATTCTACAGAGATGGTCCCCAAAGTTCAAGCCGAAGCGTGATGAGGCTGCTCCCATCCCTCTCTGGATCAAAATAGTTGATTTTCCGCTAGCCCTATGGACTCCGACAGGTATCTCTCGCATCGCCAGTTATATCGGTGTCCCGATCTCTGTTGACGCTCTCACAGCTAATAGAACCAGACTTACTTTTGCCCGGGTATGTGTCCAAATCACTAAAGATTCCATCTTGCATGAAGAAATCCCTATAGAGATTGATGGTGAAGACCTTATCCTTTCTGTTATCTACGACTGGAAGCCGGATCGGTGTGAAGGATGTGGCTCTTTGATACATCCTTTCTCCTTATGCCCAAAAAATCCAAATCCACAGCCTTTTTTACCTCCACAACCACCCAAAAATCGTGGTAGGAGCACCTCGCGGCATAGAGCTTCTCAGACGCGCAGGTCTCCTTCCAGAAAGCCAACGACAAACCCCACAATTAGTGCTGAAACCTCCACCAACCCTATTGATCCCAAACTCAACATTATTCAGGACACTTCTCTTCCAGTCAATGAAACTCTACCCGCTTCTTCGCTTCCAGTTAATGATTCATTACCCATTTCTTATAATCAAACCTTGATTCCCCCTCTCCCAAACCTCAATTCCCCTACTGAGGTGTCTTCATCCTCAGAACAGCCAACACCAAATTATCTTCCTAATATCCCCAAAATCCCCCTTGGTAACAAGTTTGATTTTCTTCAGTCCGCTGAAGAAGACACTCCCAATCATGTTGACAGTCTGTCTGAAAATGGCTCTTCTTCCATTCCTAATGTTGGGGAAGAGCCGCCTGATACTTCCACTTCTACTGGGAAAAAACCCAAACCTGACAAAGGTAAATCCCCTTCCAAGTCCAAGCCACCTAAAGGCAAATCGGCCAAGAAGGCCAAACCCTCAAAATTTTAATGTCCCCTCCCAAATTTGCAAGTTGGAACGTCCGGGGCTTCAATAACCCGGACAAGGTGCATCTCTGTAAGTCTCTGATTCGTGAACATGATCTTAAATTACTTTGTGTTTTAGAAGCTAGAATTGCTCTGTCTTCTGCGGAAGATAATTGGTTTTTAAATTCTCATTTGTTGTTTGAGAATGAAGAAAGTCACAACAACTTCAAGGATTCCAACCCGGGTAGAATCTGGATCAAATGGGATTCTTCTGCTATCAATTTTAGGCCCATCCTTACTTCACCTCAACTTATTCATGGGGTTTTTTCTGCGGGATCTTTTCCCCCCATTTTACTTTCGGTTGTCTATGCTTGCAATAGTATGGACGAGAGAAGAAGTTTATGGAATCAATTAATTGAGCTTATCCCACCTCTAGATCAGCCGTGGGTTATAATGGGAGATTTTAACTGTTGCCGCTTTGATTCTGAAAAAGCGGGTGGGACTTGCCTCTCCGAAAGCCGTTTGGGAGAGTTAAACAATGTTGTTTTTAAATGTGGTGTGCAAGACTTATCTTCTACTGGTCTTTTCTACACCTGGTGTAATCAAAGGGTGGACCATCCGATTCACATTAAACTTGATAGAGTTCTGGTTAATTCTGCTTTACTTGATCACCTGCCTTTAGCTTACTACAAAGTTGATGCTCCTCAAGGCTCTGATCACTCCCCGCTTATCTTCAGTCCCACTCATGTGAAACCTATTTCTGCTAGGTTTAAATTCAAAAACTACTGGACTGAAATGGATGGTTTCTGGGATGACGTTTATGCTGCTTTCTCTGTTAAGACAGCTAGAAGCCCCATTGCTTCCTTTTCTCATAGCTTGCAATGCCTCAAAAGACTTCTTAAAAATAGGAACTGGGCTTCCTCTAATTTCTTGTCTACCTCCATTTTGGAACTCAAAGCCAAGCAAAACGCCTGTTTACTGGAGCTTCAACAAAATCCTTTAGACCATGATATTAACTTTACTTTAAAAAATATCAATGGTAACCTGGCATCTTTGCAAGCTCATTGGTCTACTTGGATAACACAAAGAGCCAAAACTTCTTGGCTTTCTCAAGGTGAAGATGACTTATGCTTTCTTTTTGCTAAGATTAGGCATAGGAGCAATAAAAATTGTATCAGAGAGATCACCACAGATGAAGGACATTTTTCCTCTCACGCTGAGATATCTAGGGCTGTTGTAAATCATTTTAAAAAACTCTACAACCCTACCTTTAGACCTTCAATCTCTCACACCATTCCTTCTGGTAAGACTGTCCCCACTCATCTTTATGGCATGTTGATTGCCTCGGTTTCCTTTGATGAAGTCAGAAAGGCAGTTTTTGAGGGAAGTGAATCTTCTACTCCGGGCCCGGATGGATTCTCGTTTGCTTTCTATAGAAAAGCTTGGCATTTGATTGGGTTCCAAATCTACAAAGCTGTGAATAATTTCTTCACCTCTGGTTCATTCCCTAAGGGGATGAAAGCTACGGCCATTACTTTAATACCCAAAAAATCTCATGCTGCTCACATCAATGACTATCGGCCTATATCCCTTTGTAATGTTTTTTATAAAATTATTGCAAAGGTCCTTGCTAATAGATTGAAGTTGGTGTTACCTTTGATAATCCATGAAAGTCAATCTGGCTTTATTGCGAAGAGATGTTCTACAGACTATATTATCCTTGCTTCTGAAATTCTAAGAGATTTCAAGGGTTCTAGCAAGAAATTTTGTGCAAAGCTAGATATCAAAAAGGCATTTGATTGTGTTTCTAGAGAGTTTTTGATTGACAGATTGGTTCAAAAGGGGTTTCCAGATAGATTTGTTTCTTGGATTAAAGGATGTATCTTGGATGTTCATTTTTCTGTCTGCTTAAATGGTTCCCTTGAGGGGTTTTTTAACTCATCTGCTGGGCTCAGACAAGGATGCCCACTTTCCCCACTTTTATTCTGCATTGTAATGGATGGTCTTTCTCAAATTCTTCACTCACCTCACAACAACATTGGATTTCAGGGGATTCAAAGCAGAAATTTTAATGTTAATCATCTCATGTATGCAGACGACCTTCTTGTTTTCGGATCGGCCTCCACTGAAAATGCTGAGGCCCTCTCTTCCTGCCTGCAACATTTTGGGTCTAATTCTGGCCTTTTCATCAATACCTCCAAAAGCTCTATTACCTTCTCTAACTCTGTTACTGAGGTATTTCAGATTTGCGAGGTTTTGGGGATTCACCAAGTTATTGAATCTTTCATCTATCTGGGCCTCCCTATTTCTCCTAAACGGCTCAAAATTACTCACTTTCAACCACTCCTGAGCAGGCTTTCTGCTCTACTTGATGGTTGGAAAATCAAGTTTCTTTCTTTTGCAGGTAGGGTGCAGTTTCTCAAATTTACTATTATCAATACTATAGCCTATTGGATTAGAGGAGCTATTATTCCAAAATCCTGCTGTGGCTACATTAATAAACTTTGCTCCAGAACCACGAATTCGGTCTCGTTATTATCGTGGTTGCAATCAGGCTCATCAGATTCATCGAACCACCAAAAGGCAAAAAATTAAAAAAATAATAATGATAATAAAGAAAAAGGCCAACGATTATAATTGGGGCGTTAATTTTCATCCTTATGGTGAAAATTACTGATTTAAAATACTAAATGGTAAGTTATAAATATGTAATTATAATGTACAATTTAGAAATATAATCATCTATAATTAACGGGTCAAATTTTTCAACGTTTTGACCATGGTACTTTTTTATATATCAATAAAATTATCTTGATCGGGCACGAACCTCATGGCACAATTAAATCAGGAACCATCTAAACTTCGATTTCAGCAAACTTATTGTTGAACTGAACGTCTCGAAAAGACAAACACAAAGACACCAAATTCGACTAAATCTGAGCTCAAATGTGTCCAAATCAATAACCTCAAGAACATTTGAAAGGTTCAAACCATAATTTGAATTACCAAAAAGTTTTTAAACATGCTTATAGTTGAATCGAGCGGCTCGATGAGATGAATCTAGCGAGCTTAAGATCGCCAAATTCTGACATCACTAAGGCATTTAAATGCCTAATAAACAGTCTACAATCAAGGGATTTAACATTAGTAGTCCATCCAAATCACTCCAATTTTGCATTGATCTTTCTTCTATTTACGGGTCATGCCACTATCAGAAATCAATAAATAGATCACTCACTTCTCATGAAAGGGGACCCCAAGCAAGGAAGCAAGAAAAGATATTAGAGATCGCTCTTGCCACCTAGCTATTCTTCGACCAATGCTCGGACTTCTGCTGGACCACCACCCGACGCCAAACTTCTGTCGGACCACCAACTGACGCTAGGACTTTTGCTAGACCACCACCTGAAGCTGTACTTATGCACGATGTCAGACTTTCGCCAGCCGTCGGACTTTCACCCTGCCACCGTAGGATGCAAACTTATGCTTGGCCACGGACTGTCATCAGACTTTCTCCCAGCTACCAACTCTCATAGGACTTTTGCCGGCCACCAACTGACGCCGAACTTCTACCCAGCCACTAACGTCGAACTTCCACATGGCTTCCAATTATTATTGGACTTCCACCCGACAATCATCCTTCCGACCTCTATCACCAGACTACAGTCTTTCCTATAAGAGCACAAACTCTTAACTATCGAGATATTATCCGCTTTGGTCTAAGAGCCTCACGGTTTTGTCCTGTTGGTGTAACATTTCAGTAGATCAACCATCCCAAAATTACTTTGTGATGAGCACGTTTAATTATGGAGTTTCTTAATAAAATTTTAAACATTACACCAAAAGGCACCTCGATGTTTAAGAGTTTAATTTGTTTTACTTAAGGAGTTTCATATTTTCAACCTCTATCGCCTGCTAACTATGGCTCTTCCGACCTCCGTCACCCGTCAACAAAGCTCTACCAATGCTAGATGTTGACAATCATCACAAAACATTGTGGTCGTCGAATCACCATTATATATCTATTATTGATTAACTATTGTCATAGTGGATTATTTAAATAAGGCTTAGCTAGGTGATTTTTTTCCTTTCTGAGTTTTTCATGTAAAAAATATGTCTCTTTCATTCTTCTGTTTTATCTATGTGTGTGATAAACCTTGGTGCAAAGCTGAAACATAAAACTCATCTATCATCATAAATTTTATAATACACGACAGTTTTGTGCTTTCGATGAGAAATATTCCTAACATATTACAAATATTTTCACAATGAATAACAATTAATCTCTAAATGAAGGACGACAGCGGTGAAGACCACTTAAGCCTCACTTTGCTTGATTGTTTGCATAAGATAAACAAATTTTAAATTTAAATCTTCTATACTTGTCTCATACAAAAATCCAAAAATATTTTATAATCACAATCTTATTTTGCTTTGCCTTGTGAAATTTTTGGTGCTTTAATTAGTGTGATTGAAAATAATATTTTCAGCATCTTTATTTACTAAGTAGGAAAAATATATTTTCATCATAGACTTTTTTCCAACATAAATTTATTTGTGACTCATCCTTGAGGCATATTAGACTTGTTGTGAAAATTTGTATGTAACTTTTGATTGGATCGCCTTTGGATAAATTAGAATATTATACAATTTGATATTTTTGGTGATTATTAACATATTATTTCATAATTTTAAATTTGTTAAAATATATGAACTTAAAATGATTTATACAAAAGAATAATAATAAGCATTCAAAATCTTTATTTATCTCCGATGACTTTCATATCCTACAAATTAATCTGAAAATCATATAAAAATAAACTTATGGTGAATTATAAACTCAATAGATCATAATGTTAATACACTGATCATCATCACCCAAGTACAGTCTCCTAACCATCATTGTTAGATTACTTTCAGCTAATTGTCGTCACCCCAAATACGATCTCACAAATATTGACTTTCCATCGCCAATGTACGACTGACTTTATTTGACCACTATTATCATACTCCATTATTTCTCCAGCAATTCATACTATAATTAGAAGATATCAAAGAAATCCTCTCAATTTTGTATATATATAAGAAAATTAAAATTATTTATTCTCATATTTGTATTTTCTAATATGAATTTTAAATTACTAAAATTTAAAATAGTAAAAATATATCTTTTACCTTTTTAATATTATCAAACATTTCTAGATATTTAAAAAATTGTGCTATTTAAAATTTATGATAAACAATTAAAATAATATGAGGATGAATTATTCTATTCTTCAATATAAGCATATATTCAAACAAACCTAACAATTATTTGGTCCAAGACTTGGCGCTTAGATCTGTGAGGCCCGCTCGAATCGGACGGTCCAGTTTGCAGCACTGCCACGAACAATGGGAACCTCAATAGTGACCGGAGTGAGTCTCTACTATATAAAAATAAAGGGATAATGCTTTTTAAAGTCTTTTCTTCTTTCCTTACGTCAACCAACTCACACAATTATTTAGCCCTTTTTTAAGCTTATGATATACTACCATATATATATATATATATTAGCAATATCATGGCCACACAATTAATTTACATGTATATGACTCCGATCGGCTCATAATCCCTACACGATCATAATTTATTTGATCTAATCTCACCTCAATGATGAGAACTTTTATTAGGTCCTCTGACCGGACATAGAGCTATGTTCGGCCGCCAATAACATGTCGCCACGTGCTCTTACTCTTTAATGCGCAGCCCGATGACTTGACCCGGACCGGAACCTAGGAATGCTATGTTATATTTTGAAAGGATGAAATTGTGAGAAAACAAAGCACAC
This sequence comes from Dendrobium catenatum, assembly GCF_001605985.2. NCBI lineage: Eukaryota > Viridiplantae > Streptophyta > Magnoliopsida > Asparagales > Orchidaceae > Dendrobium > Dendrobium catenatum. The sequence goes on along the minus strand of NW_021319269.1, from coordinate 897,096 downwards.
CGACGTTCTTCTGTGAAAAAGCAGAGAAACCACATGCCATGTTTTTGCTGTTCCCCCCCGACCGTTTTTTCTTCTCCTGAGAGTCTCAAATGCTTCAGAAACAGAAATTAAAAAAAAAAAATTGAAAAATGGCTGCTGTAAATTATATTTATTTTATTTTAGTTTTAACTGAAATAAAAAAGCGCCCTTTTATTAATCCCTGCGATCTCTGATCTCCTCCCACCTTTCTCAATATAAAGGGTCGTTGAGCTTCCCACTTGCCTCTATCCTCTCCTCTTCCCATCTTCTATATTCTTCTCGGTATGATTTTTTTCTCGACCTTTACTATGAAAATTTTAGCTGCATTGCCTCTTGGAAGAGGAATTCATTGAACATTTTTCTTCTCTGTTTTGTGTTAGGGCTTTCTCTGTTTTCCTTTGTTCGAGATGGGAAGGAATCTGTTTCTGGTTAACTTGTTCTTGCTTTCTCTGGCATCCGCTGCATCTGCTTCTCATGATTATCAGAAAGCTCTCAGCAAGAGCATTCTCTTCTTCGAGGCTCAGAGATCCGGTTATCTACCAAGCAACCAGAGGGTTAACTGGAGAGGAAATTCCGGCCTCGTTGATGGCAAGGCTAATGGGGTAAATCTTCGTCTCTGCTTTAACTAAAACCATTTCCTTCTTCTTTCTTCTTCAAATTCTCATATATTTCTTTCTCCTTGCAGGTAGATCTTGTCGGGGGTTACTATGATGCAGGGGACAATGTAAAGTTTGGGTTACCCATGGCATTCACCATCACCATGATGTCTTGGGGAATAGTGGAGTACGGGAAGCAAATGGCTGAAAGTGGAGAGCTCGGGCATGCCATGGCAGCAGTGAAGTGGGGCACTGACTATCTCATTAAAGCTCACCCTGAACCTTATGTTCTTTATGGAGAGGTAACCTAACGAGTTCTTGCTCAATCTTCAATCACATCATTTCCTTGAGATTTCTCATAGTTTTTACTGTATGCGGGGCCATCGTTAATGGAAATTTCTCTTGTTTTCTTTTTGTTCTTCTGATTTCTTTCCCTTTTTTCTGGATGTTTGTGGGTCATCTTTGGTTTGCTTTTACTGGGCTAATATCTGCTTAACCCACAACGGAAGTTTAGAATTTTTTTTTTCTTCTTAACTTTTGTTTGAAATCAACACTTTAATGTAAAGAAATTTAATACTATGTACTTTCTTACCTAATTTAGGTTTAATCCCATGATTTAGCTGTTTAACTACTGATTATTAGGTTTTTAAACAGTTTCACGATTTTACTCTGATTTATCACTGATGACGCAATTAGGGCTTAAATTTCAAATTTTCATTTAATTATCTTCCCATTTGTTGGGGGCGATTAAAAATTTGCTGATGGATTAAAAAATTAATTTGATGTTGATAGCCTCATATTAGCATCTAAACTGCATGTTAATCCATCATTTTGCATTTTTAACCGGAAGATACTGTTTATGCTTTTTTCCAAACAAATAGTGTAAAATTAAATTTATATGTGAATTTTTATATTTGGATATGAAAATGGTTAGACTCCTATTTTGTCATAAGCTGATTTCTATGGACTTATGAGTAAGATATATCGGAAAATAGACTCTTGGAATGGAGATATTATTCTGTGTTGAGTCCGGACGAAGAGTTACATCCGGATTATGAATGTACATATAATGTATACATTTGTACACAATGTACACATTATGTGTATATTCATAGTCTGAACGGAAAGGTATGTCCAAACTTCTCACGTAATAATTTCTCGTGGGACTGAAGAGCTCCTCGTAATCGTTCAATATTTGTTTTATGGGTAACCATGTTTTTCTTAATGAGGAAGGACTTAAATAGGTATCATTAGATTTTATGTATCTAATATTTATATTTTTTATATTTATTTATAAGAATTTATTGACTAAATCACATTAAAATTTAAATTTTCATTTTGTAAAAGTTAAAATTATTTGATTTTTTATATAATTTTATGATGAAAGATGCATATAAATATATATATATATAAGTTAATATATGAAATATTTAAATAAATTATAATTTAATGTTATGAAAGTAAATTTGCTCATAATTTTTTATCAAATAGGTTTTTTAAAGTGATAATTTTATTTTGAAGAGGTTAGCTTGAAAATACAATTCATGACGATTTACTGACACTTTCATATTTGATTTATAAAATTTGATGTTCATTTCTATAATATTTTTAAATCACGCAACATATATTTTTATTAAAATCAAAATATATAAAAAAAGATATTATATAATTAATATTGAATTTTAGATGTTTAATAACTATGTGTTATGTATGTTAATCCCCCATATAAAAGGAAATTAATAGCTTGATAATACTACGCCAAATCTTTGAGCAACCGACCGCTCCTCAATTGGCTTCCCGTCAAATACTCGGATATAAATTTGCCTAAGCATTTCACATCGCATTAACTCCGCCGTTCACTTTCTGTCGAAACTCTCACATGGGAGTATTTAATTTCTGATTTTTTGTGTAATTAACGATTAATTTATCACCGTTAATTAACTCAAAGAATACTAACAGGTGGGCGACGGAAACAGCGACCACTACTGCTGGCAGCGACCGGAGGACATGATGACGAACCGGCAGGCCTATCGAATCGACACTGCCCACCCCGGCTCCGACCTCGCCGGTGAGACCGCCGCCGCAATGGCCGCGGCCTCAATCGTCTTCCGCCGGTCCGATCCGGCTTACTCGAACCAGCTCCTCGACCACGCCAAGCAGGTGCAGTACAAATTCTGAACCGGCCGTCCATTTCGTGATCTGTTTTTGGATTTCGGACCGTTGCAGTCACATGGAAGTAGTGTCGGTGCATGCGCTGAATCTGCTTTACGAAATGACCGTTAAGCCCTCGTACTTCTCTTTTCCTTACTGTAGAATCCGAGGGGTAACGGTCAATAGCGCCAGTTTTTATTTGGTTCGTTTATTAATTTATCTTTCCGTCTTCAGCTCTTCGATTTTGCCGATAAGTACCGCGGGAAGTACGACTTCAGCATCTCCGTTGTTCAGAAGTATTACAGATCTGTCAGCGGATACGGGGTTTGTATTTTATATGTGCCTTCCATGATTTGTGATTTGGAAGATGATTGACGGTTCTGATTGAATCGTTTTGTAGGATGAGCTTCTGTGGGCTGCAGCTTGGTTGCACGAGGCGACTGATGAGCCCTATTATTTGGACTATTTGGGGAGGAATGGTGGGCCATTGGGTGGGACTGGGTGGGCCATGACCGAATTTGGTTGGGACGTGAAGTACGCCGGAGTGCAAGTTCTGGTTTCCAAGGTAATTTCTCACGCTCTTAGGAAGTGGCACGTGGCACTTGGTCGATCGTGAATGGTGCTGAGCAGTGGGTCAAATTTTTGGTTCGATTTAAGTAATTTTTAGGAAGTTGCTTTTTCTTACAGAATAAAACATCATTTGGCTAGGAACAATATCGTAAGCTAAAATTAGAGTTTGGATATATGAAGGCATAGTATGCAGTTTTGGCTTTAAGGATTTTCTCGGCTGTTTCGTGTTGATTTCGGCTTTAGACTTATTGAAAATTTGACTGTTTTGGCTGGTTTCCACAAGTTTGAGTGTCTTTGGCCTAAATTTTGTTTAATTCCACAAAACAATTGAAACCATTAAAATTTAAAGAAATTGCAACAATTTAATGTAAAAAAAATAAAAAAAGAATAGATCTTTTTATCTTTTACATGAAAAAATGTTTTTAATGTAGAAAAAGGAAATAGCTTGGATGTTAGAAAAGAAATGGTCTACAATATTGGATTAAATTTAACTAATATTTGTGTTCAAATGAAGATGATGAAAGTCTTTTTTTTTTTTTTTTTTCACAGAACACCAATGCACTAACTGTTTCCTAATTTCTAGCTAAATTTGTAGTTCCTTCAAATCCTAATATCATAAATTGGAGTAAATTCTAAGAAACACACATTTGAACCTCTGCAGTTTCTTCTTCAAGGGAAGGCAGCACATAATTGGCAGGTTTTTGAGAAGTACAGGCAAAATGCAGATTTCTTCATGTGCTCATGCTTAGGGAAGGGCTCCAATAATGTTCAGAGAACCCCTGGTGGCCTTCTCTTCAGGCAGAGATGGAACAATTTGCAGTTTGTAACAAGTGCTTCTTTTCTGCTCACTATCTTCTCCGATTATCTACAATCTGCAGGGCAGAATGTGAAGTGTTCTTCTGGAGTTGCCGTACCTTCTGATCTTTTCAACTTTGCCAAGTCTCAGGTAAATCATTATGAATACCATGTAGATAGACTAAATGCTTCTAAATATATGATTTCATCCACATTTGAAACTGGCCATGACTTTTTTTTATTGGTATGATTTTAGACTTAGTTGAAGGTAGCAATCATAAGAGTTAGTAAATAATAGTTAGGGGGAAAATTTATAGGCACAATTGTATGTCTTGTTTATTAGAAATTTTAAACTTACTAAATGTTAGGGGGAAGAAATTTGTCTGGTCAGTATCAAACATGGTCCGTCCTCTTTTATGATGTTCAAAACATCGGCTCGGTATAATAGTTGTTTCATATTGATTGTACATAGGCCACCTCTATTTATTTAACGTACTACTTGCCTTGCCATTAAAAAAAAATAGAACTCATTGTTGTCACCATTCACATGCAAAGTGATTCTCATGAATGCTAATGTTATTCTCAAAGGCATCATTGATTTAAGCTTTAGCCATGTTCCTATTTTGATTTCCCTTCGAATCACAATAAATGATTGATTTTTGATATCTCAATCTAATAAAGTTTTGATGAAAACTTTTTAACCTAATGATATAAGTTCATTGATATTTTTTATTTGATTAGGTGGATTACATTCTCGGTGACAACCCAAGAGGTACCAGTTACATGGTAGGATATGGTTCTACCTATCCACAACAGGTTCACCATCGTGCATCTTCGATCGTATCTATCAAAGTGGATGACTCTTTTGTGAGCTGCAGAGGAGGATATGCAACTTGGTTTAGCCGAAAGGCTAGTGACCCCAATCTCTTGGATGGTGCCATTGTTGGTGGCCCTGATGCCTATGATAACTTTGCTGATGAGAGGGATAATTATGAGCAAACTGAGCCTGCAACCTATAACAATGCTCCTTTGGTTGGTCTTCTTGCTCGTCTTCATGGCGGCAATGGCGGGTTTAACCAACTTTTACCTGGTATGTACCACTTAATCCCACATGATTTTGTAACTTAACTTGTAAGTTATTCTTCAATTTGTAATGAAATTCTTGATTATTTCAGTTGTGATTACTAAACCTAATGTTCCTACAAGACCTAAACCATTGCCAATTCCTCAACCAAAGCCAGCACCTGTGCCAGGTATACATCACTTAAGCTTCTATGTGTATCGAATTTCTTATGTGTTAATGTATAAGCTAATGGACCGGTATTATGTTTTAGTTACTGGTGCTTTCTCTCCATTCACTGTAAAGCAAACTGCAACAACTTCCTGGATAGCACACGGTCGAACCTACTATAGATACTCAGTTATTGTTAACAACAAATCATCAAAGACTGCAAAAGATCTGAAGATCATTGTTTCAAAGCTCTATGGTCCAATATGGGGACTTGCAAAGGCTGTAGATGGCTACAGTTTTCCTCCATGGCTCGAGTCGTTGCCTGCTGGAAAGAGCTTTGAGTTTGTGTACATCCACTCAGCTACACCAGCAGATATTTGGATCTCTGGGTATACACTTGTCTGAAATTTTTTTGAAGGCAAGTAGAAGAAATGAGGGCTTTGAGCAGCTTATACAATACAGGAGGGGAGGGCTTTTTATATCCCTGTTCTACTATGGTTTGCATGAAGTATTTAGTTTTATATGAATAAGAATGTGAGGTAGAGAGGAGAAGAGAGTGAAGAGACAAGGGGTGCTCATCCTTTTTCTGCTCCACCTCCATCCCAGCTAAGAGAGCTTTGGGTTTGCAAGAGTTGGGTTGTGAAAGAAGCTTCCCGGCTAAAGAGTATTTCCTTATTAGTAGCATTTCAATTTCTTGCATAAAAAACTATATATATGGTGATCTAGGTATTAGGAGATTTTCATATGGTTTCTAGTTTGTAGACAGTACTTTAGATATGGTGTTTTGTTATTAGATATAAGTCATGAATGTCATATTTTTTTGTTTAATACTTTTGCACAACTTATGTCAAAAGTGAGATTTTACTTAAATGTTATAGTATCCTTTAATCACAAAGGTATTGTGTCAAATTATATATTTGCTTTCATCATTTAGAATGAAGTGTATTAAATATCATTTAAAATTATCTTATGAATGTTTGCGCGTTGAGATTAAAGGTTTTAGTCTTCCCAATTCTGCTCTATTCTTTATGGCCATTCTGTAATGTCTTAGTTACAAGATATGCATTGTTTGTCATAGAAATAAAAAATATTAATTTGGATCTCGACCTATATTCTCTCTTCTTTGTGCAATCATATAAGCAATAGAAGGAACTATAACCTTCAAAGTATATGACTAATATTTCTACAATATTTGCACATAAAAAGTCATGATCTATAAGTAGTATAAGTTTCATGAGCATCAACAATAATAGAAGGTTAAGTAATGTGAACTTTTGTCATGTCAATAAGTTTTAGATAATTTTAGCTATGACATTATCCAAGGTGGGAAGAGGATTACAATAGAAATGATACATGTGTTGGTTCATAATAGTTAGAAAGGGAGATCCATAAGTAAAATTTAGATGTTCTTGTTTGTAGTTTTGGCAAATAGCCCTATGTTATCTGTAGGCAAAGCAAAATCAAGATGAGCACAAATAAAAAAAAATTAACAAGAAAAATTTGGTCTCTCTAGGCTTTTATTGAAGATTATCAAGAGTGTGAATATCAATTTGAAGGTATGTGGTGGCTAGAGCTTGATAGTGATGATCAAAGGGGCGAGGGCGGATCGAGACTATTTTTTTAGGGTGGGATATATATATATATATTCATTATAATTTATGCAATAAAGAAAAATTACAAACTTTGCATTCTACTTTTCTGATAATGTTGCATAATGACTTCATTCGGAATAGAATCAAATGCTTCTCAACATATTTTTTTCGCTGCAAGAATCGTTTCATTTCTCAAAAGTCTAACAATTATCTATCCAATCAAAAATTTCAGTAATCATTGCTGTTCTAACAGAATTCAGATATGAACTATGCCCAATAAGTAAAAATGCATGCTCAGAAGATTCATTCCAATCTACAAAAGGGAGCTGAGGGGCATAATGAGTTTGTAGGAGTCTACTGATGCTAAGGACGATCTCCCCCTTGCAGTAGGGAGGGTTGTCTCCTTATATAGCCATTTAGCCAAGCGTAGACATACAATATCAGGCATTATTGCTGTACCTATTTCTGAAAGGTTTTGAATTAACATTTTCCTTTCCTGCATTTCTTGTTTCTTTCCGAGCTTCTTCCTCTTGGTTTCTTCTCCATAATTCTCAAGCATTTGAACAATTATATTCATGCCTACATTTAAGCAGTACAAAGAATATAAAAGAACACAATAAGAAAGAGTAATAAGAGGGAACAAGGCTGAAATAGAACCTTGCAGTATACAGATTTTGTAAATGATGCGCTTGCAGAGAAATATATGATAATATTTTGGTATGTTTATCTTGATGCTATTTTGGTAATTCTATAAGCCAATCAATATGTTCAAGAATTCAGAGAAAATCTTTGCAAACTGTTGGTTTTTTCAAGCATATTTTTCAGATAAATTGAAGTTGTATTTTTACTTGAGGTTGGCTGTTTTACAGCTTTAATCGAGAGCAAGAACTTTAGGCTCCATTTGGGACGGCTTTTTTATTGCTTTTTAAAGCAGTTTTTTAATACAAAATGATTATTATTTTTATTAGAAAGATGCTTTAAGAAACAGTATGAAAACTGTCCCAAACAAAGCCTTAGAAAACTTTAGTTGTTTTAACTTACTGAAAAATCTAATGAACTGTGTGAAAAATGCCATGCCAGTTGTGCTCTGTTACTGCTTAGCTTTGGAGTTTAAGATTCTTTTAATATTTTTTTTGCTAGGAAGTACTATTTTATCTTTCTGCCCATTTTTGAATAGGACCTGCTATGAATGGCCAAAGTAGTTGCTTGCTTCCTTAAGGTTTTATTTGGGATAGTTTTTTTTTTTTTTGGAACAAAATTTCTAATTCAAAAATTTTTATACTCAAATATTGTTTTAGAAATTAGTAAGAAAACTGTGCTAAATGAAGCCTAAATGATAATAATGCCTCTTTCTAAAATAAACTATTCTTTAAGGCTTCAGCTTCGTTTGGAATAGCTTTATTACTGTTTTCTATAGAAGCTTTTTAGCATAAAATTTTCTTAAAAGTAGTGAAAAAATAGGATCACTATTGTGATAATTTTATTACTGTTTTCTAAAGCAGTTTTTTAGTACAAAGATTTCTTAAAAGAAATGTAAATGATTGGCCAAAAGCTGCCCAAATGAAACCTAAACCTTTTTAAAATAATTACTCTTCCTTTTTTGATTTATTTTATTCTTTCTGATTTTTTTTTTACTTATAAGTCTTGATAAAACTGTTCTTTGATTTTGATATGCTGCACATTTCTCCTCTTCTCTCTTCTTGCGAAGCAAAAGCAGAGTACTTCCAGGTCTTGATCTTGCATTGCAAACAAGAGATTCTTTTTAGTTTTTTTTTTTTTTTTTTGTCATTCACTCTTTGAATCCATAATAGAGAGCTTCGGCTTGAAGCAATTGGCAATAAAAAGCAGAATAGTTGAATAATCAGAAAATTGTTTGCATGTGAGTTATTTGTTTGCTTTGTGTACAGTGGTAACGTTCTTTTATTTTAATGGTGAGTGTGAATTACAAAGTACGTTATTTGAACACTGAATAAAAAAGTGAACTTAAATAGAGAGAGAGAATAAATTTAGAGTAAAAAGTCTTATGATTTTTGTAGAAAAATTAGATAAATTGAGCTCACTCTCGATCCTCTACTTATAGGGGGTTGGGACTTGAGTGTTATAAAATTGACTACATATATGACTATACAAGAAATAAACATAAATACAATAATTGTATAACTTAATCATAGGTCTAACTTTGATGAAGTATTTAGTCAATCTTTGATAAAGACTTTGAATTGGTGTAATCGAGTAGTTGATCAAATAATTGACTTAAGAACATGTCCCTCCTTGAGTAGTTGTGAAAGCCCACATCATAGAAGTAGTCATTGGAGCCAACTAATGTATTTTACTTGTTGATTGGGGAAAAAGCTTGGACCTAGGGTTGTCAAAAATAGTCGCGACATGGAAGCCGGACTCGGCCCAAAATTTTCGGGTTATGGTGAACTTGTTTGAAAAATGAGTCGAGTTTAGGTCTCGATTTCGGACCCGTTACAAGTTTCGAGTCGGTTCAAGTTAACCCGACAACTCAATACTAACATGAATTGACCCGCATCAACATTGTACAATCGACTTGTTTGAGATATTTTTGTCGCCATCGGCTTCGAATATGGCGAGTCCATAACGGAGCTCGTCGTTGGCGACTAGTTCACCGAGCGTCATCGGGCTGATGACCCCGAGCTCATTCAAACTGATGCATCCCTCGCCATCACGATCGATGTCCGCCACCATGGAGCTCATGCTTTGTGATCTTGCTCTTGTTGTTGATCTCCGCCACCATGGAGCTCATGCTTCGTGATCTTGCCATCTCCAACGAGCTCGTGCTTATTGATCTTGCCATCGTCGACGGTGATGGGGAGAATGTCGCTCATATTAGAGTTTCTTCTTAGGAAACAAGACGGGTCATGTCGGGTTGACCCGAACCCGAGGTGAGTCGAGTTCGGGTCTGAGAATGTGAACCATTTTTAAAAATGAGTGGGGTCTAGGTCGGGTCAAATAGTGCCGGGTCAATTTTAGGTTGCACCCGTACTTGACCCAAAACTCGATTTTGACAGTCCTACTTGGACCATGGTAACTTGCTTGAGGAGAGTTCTCTTATAGATCGATGAGTATGAAATCCAGTAGATCAAACTAATTTGGATTAAATTGATTTGATTTATCTTGAATTGTATTAACTTAGTTTGAATCAAGTATTCTAGATATTTGAGTATGTAGTTAATCTTTTGTTTCTCATATATCATTGGAGGTTTACTATAGAAAGAATAATAGAATATAAAAATTATTTTTATTAATTAATCATTAATCCTTTATAAATGTTTACTTTAGTGTTAGATATTTGCCAATCAATTTCATATTGGCTTTTGACATTATCCCTTTATCCTCAACAACTAATACTTTGCTTATAAAAGAGGTATTTTTGTTTTTTATTCAAATGCTTGCTAATCAGATTTCTTCCTCCTTTGTCTTTGAAATATGCAAATCTTCATCCTGGTTTTAAGAGTAGAGGCTCCAAATGATAAGATTAATATTCTTTAAGGAAGATATTATTGCTAGCCTATTTGGTAAGCATAAGTAAAAAGGAAATTCTTCTGAAAATAAGATGAAGAAGAGGGTAAAGATCACATAGATGAAGGTCAAAGGCAAGATTGTAGAATTCACTACTTTGTCAAAGCCTGTAGTCAACCAACATTCTTAATCCCTCGTCATTGTGAGGATGGATGTTGCTCTTCAAATGACTTCTCATAGATGGAGAATGTAGTGAAAGGAAGACATAAACCAATTATTTGTCCAATGCTGATAATTTTGACATGATTACAATTATTATTTTATGGGAAACCAAAAGGGAGGGCCACCAAGTCATACCTAAAAGCAAACCAATACAAAGGTAAGCACTTGCATTTCACTTAGTTCATTATTGATTCAACATTCAAATAATATTTTAGCGATACATATTTATAACATTAAGATAGATAGAGAGAGAGAGAGAGAGAGAGAGAGAGAGAGAGAGAGAGAGAGAGAGAGAGAGAGAAATACATAAATTTAACTCTTCCATCTTGTGACTTCCAAAATTAGAACATTCCATAAATAACAACCTTCCTTTCATTCTTCTTTTTTCTTTTCATGATTGAAAATAATTTATTTTCTTTAAAGGTTGTGGGGCTAGTCAATATGTTTAAATAGACATGCATCTTCACTTTCCAAAAATATATTCTTCTTGCTCCAATGATGCTTGAGACATCTAAGCTTAAATTTAAACTCATCTTTACATGGCTAGCCACATGTTGATGCTTTCTTTTATATTTTGAAATCCCCTAGCAAGATGATTCTCTTCAATGGGAATTTAAGAAAAAAAATGCATGAGATGCATCGATTTTTAGATATAAAAAATTATGAATAATTATTTAAGAATATAATATATAATATTATGATAATATAATAACAACACTAAAACATAAAATAATATGATGATAATAATACTAAATAATAATACAATAACTTTTCATTTTTAAAAAATAATAATTTGAATTTTTTTTCATTTTCAAATATATGGGAATGATCATTTTCATACATTCCAAAAACAGTAATACTAAAGCACAACATGATAACTTAACATATTTTAAAAAAATAATAATATGGCATTTTTAAATTTCTAAATTTATGAAAATGATAATTTTCTTGCTTTTATGCTACATCATTCTCTTTTTCATCCAGTGCTATTCTCTTGAAGAGTTAAGTGATGCTAATGGTGTAGAATAAAAACAAATATTTTATCTTATTCATCTTATAAAATTGAAACTTTTCATGAATAATAAGCTTTGTTCTATGCTTCTTCTTTCTGTCTATGCTTAATTGGTTGCACTTTTTATGATTAAAAATAATTTATCTACTTTCAATGGTGTGGAGATCATCATAATATTGTAATAGATATACATATTCACTTGTCGAAAATAGATTTTTCTTGGTCCAATGATGCTTGGGAAGTTCAAGCCTCATTTTGAAGTCTTCTTTGTATGGCTGGCCATATGTTAATGCTCTCTCTTTCATGTTTTGAAATCCTTTTACAAGATGGTTCTCGATGCATGTATTTTCAGCTACATAAAATAACGAATTATCATTTTAAAGGATATAATACATTATATAATGCCTATAATAATAACACTAAAGAACAAAATATTGTGATGATAATAATATTAAAGAATAATATGACATATTTTCTCATTTAAAAATAATCACTCTTTGAAAATTTTAAGTTTCCAAATGTATGGCATTGATGATTTTCATACTTTTCAAACATAGTAATATTAAGTTTCCAAAAATATTTCAAGAATAAAAAAAATGACATTTTTAAGTTTCAAAAATATTGCAATGATGATATTCATACTATTGTGTTACATCACTCTCCCTCAAGCTAAGGTTGAGATTAGAAGACAATGTATAATTTGAGCTTTTTAATAATAAAATATATTAATAGTATTACATAGAACTGAGTGCTAACCTCAGGCATTCAAAGTCATCTTTGACGTCCATGACAAACGAGTACAACTTGAAAGTCTAACTTAAGCAAATAAATTGCTAAAATGAAGGCTCCATATTCTCTACCAAGAATTTTTGCTAAGAAGTCACAACTATGAAGGTCAAGTTGTCCCTGGCGAAAGATACATGGAACTAAGAAAGTTGAGTCAATACATATTTAGAGCCAAGTATATCTTGAAGTGACTAATAAATAATGCTAGAATCTCAAAAGATGTCTCCACTAATCATTCTCTTTAATTCTTTCTTAATTCCTTTCTATGTATTCAGATGATTATGAGTTAGGGGTGTCAATATTTGACACGACACGAAAACCCGACCCGGACCCGACCCGAAAATTCCGGGTTGGACCCAACCCGATTTCTAAACGGGTCGAGTTTGGGTTGACCCGACGGGTTGCCGGGTAAACCCGCGAACCCGTTTTAACCTAACCCTTGTTAAAGACAAGTTTTTCTAGCGACCTTATGGCCTCCCTTTGTGTAAGTTGGTTCTAGACAAAGATATGAGACTCTCTTTAATTTAGTAGTCTAGTGCCAAAAGCATTATTGACAAAGGGAAGATGTCGACTTCAACTTCAAGATAATATTCTCAAGATATTCACAATGCAAGAAAATTATACTCTTTAAAAGGGTTTAAGAACTGATTAGTGCTAACCTCAGGCATTCAAAGTCATCTTTGACCTCCATGACAAACGAGTACAACTTGAAGGAGTCTAACTTAAACAAATAAATTGCTAAAATGAAGGCTCCATACTCTCTACTAAGAATTTTTGCTAAGAAGTCACTACTATATATGAAGGAGAAGTTGTCCCTGCCAAAGATACATGGAACTAAGAAAGTTGAGTCAATACATATTTAGAGCCAAGTTTATCTTGAAGTGACTAATAAATAATGCTAAAATCTCAGAAGATGTCTCCACTAATCATTCTCTTTAATTCTTTCTTAATTCCTTTCTATGTATTCAGATGACTATGAGTTAGGGGTGTCAATATTTGACACGACACGAAAATCCGACCCGGACCCGACCGGAAAATTCCGGGTTGGACCCGACCCGATTTCTAAACGGGTCGAGTTCGGGTTGACCCGACAGGTTGCCGGGTCAACCCGCGAACCCGTTATAACCTAACCCTCGCGCGACAGCCGCGACACCGCTGCACGCCTCGCTGCCGCGACCCCGCTGCACTCCCCGCTGCCGCGACCCCGCTGTTACAAAATAAAATGTTGTAGTTTCTTCTTTTCTCTCTCCCTTTATCCTTTATTTATAGTCAATCTTACAAGCAAAATTTGTGTCACCTATAAAGAAAAATTGAATTCAAAATGAACCATACAAAAAGAACGATATAACAATCTTTACATCCAACAATAATTCGAGCATACCACAAGCAAAATCTTGGCATCAAAAGCTAAAACAAACTCTGATATAATTCCTCATTAATAACTTCACATGATTATGTAACAGAACAGACAAGGTAGTTTAATCGATTCATTTGAACACATAGTTTCTATAATTCAAAAAAAAAAAAAAAAAAATCTAATCAAACTCAAGCGGGTACCTGCAAAAGCTCTCATTTTTAATACAGAGAAACAACCGCTCATAGGCCATGGCCATCTTCCTTGCCGTAAACATCTCCTTCGCATACTCCCTGCACGCCCGCCCTCTCTCCGCCATCCTCTCCTTCCCTTCCCCCACTGCTTTCTCCATCGCGTTCTCAAGCTCCGCCGCATTCGGCGAAAACATGATTCCTAATTCCTCCCTCACCACCACACTCCCCTTAATGCTCGGAAACCTCGTCGCAATCACCGGCGTCCCGCACTGCATCGCTTCCATCAACGTCAAGTCCAGTCCTTGCGGCCTCAGCGTCGGATTCACGAACACATCAATCGAGTTATAAAAAGCTCGCAGCTTTGCAGGCGGAAGTGCGCCGGCGACGATAACCTTCCCCCCCAACTCCCTATACCTCTGCTCCCACGGCCCCGACCCGGCCACCACCAAATATACGTTGGGATACCGTTTTTTTATCTCAGCAAATGCTTGGAACAGAAGAGGATGTCCTTTGTCCTTCACAAGCCGTCCGGCGACGCCCATTACAAGATTGGCGTCTTCCGGCACCCCAAGCTCTTCCCGGAAGGCCATTCCAAGCTCCAAGTCCGGCCGGAAATCGTGTTCATCAACTCCATTCAGTATAACGTGGACCCGGCCGTGTGGGATTTGGTAAACATCGCGGAGGATTTCGCCAGTGCTATCGCTGATGGCGACGTGGTGAGCGTAGCTATGAAAGAAGCGAATTTCGTCGAGGACTTTGTAGATGGCGGAGGCGAGGGTGCGGTTGAAGGAAGGGGAGAGGGGTTCGTGATGGGAGCGGCGGAGCAGGTCTTGGTAGATAGAGGAATGGAGGGCTTCGAGGGAGATGCCGTGCCACGAGACAGCGAGGTTGGGGATGCGGTGAGCGAAGCGGTGGAAAAGGGCGACGCTTTCGGAGTGAACGACATCGAAGGGGGAGATGGCGTGCTCTTCTTCGAAGAGGGAGAAGGCTTCGTCGCAGCGCCAGGGGCCGGCAAGGAGGTGGAGGTGCGGCGAGTTGACGGATGTAGGAGGCTGGTCGAGAGAGGACGTGAAGACGTGGATTTGGTGGCCACGGAGGGAGAGGGCGGAGTAAAGAGTGAGGGCGTGGCGTTCCATTCCGCCGGGGGAGGAGGAGGAGGGCCATTTGCGGGAAAAGACGGCGATTTTAAGCGGCGGAGGGAGATGGTTGGAGGGGAAGGGAAGGGAGTTCCAGGAGAATTCGGCGAGGCGGAGGTCGCCGGACCAGGAGGGGGGAGGGGGAGGGGTAGGGGGAGGGTGTGGACGGGATGCAGGGGATGGAGGGAGAGACTGAAAAGAGGAGGAGGAGTAGGGCGGAGATGAAGAGGAACTGAAGGAGCGTGGAGGAAGGTAAGGTGATAAAGGAGGTTTTTTTAGGGCGGAGAGTGGTGCCGCTGATGGCCATTGGTGATGGAGAGAGGGGAGCTTGAAGAGGTAAAAGAAATAGAAAGAGACTTAGGAATTCTGATTTTTTGGGGGAAGGATAGTGGGGTTGGCAGCAGCGAGCTTCAAAGTTGCCAACTTTCTTCCTATTTGTTTGACTTAGCTTTCGTTGATTATCTGAGTTAACAATACGGTACTTGTTGAGTTCATTCAATCTCTAACTAATAAAATTTTCAAGAGAAGATCTGGCTTTATTTATTTAATAAGCTACTAAATTGCTGCTTAAGTAAAAGGTTCTTTACTGACTAATTTAATTTTAAAATAAGGTGCGGCTAATCCGGAAAGGAAGTTATATAGGTGTTAATGCATCGTCCTTTTATTTTTCAATTATGTATTCATATTTTTTTTTAGCCTTAACATGTGAATATATTATATATGATATGGAATACATATGTGCCATCATGTCAACACTTCATTTCTCTGCATGTCATTAAGCCAACGCTTTTAAAATCGGATCGGACCGGCCGGTTCAACCGGTTTAATTGCGAATCGGTTCAAATGGAAACCGGTTTCGCATCCAACCGTGATTAAACCGCTCGAACCGGCGGTTCGACCGCCGAACCGGCACCGGTTTTTAATAACCGGCCGTGCCGCTCGTTCGCGAAGCAACAAATGAAAAAAAAAAAAAAAACCCTCGTTCGCTTCTTCGGCTTTGAGCTTCAACAAAGAAAAAAACCCTCATTGCCTTTGACCTATCTTCCTCCCTGATGGCGTGCGAAGCTCAGAAGCCAACACCATTTCTGTGCTGCTCGTTCGCGAAACAAGAAGGCAAAAAGTAATTTCCTGGCTCCTGCAGGCCTGCTCATTCACGAAGTGGAAAGGGCCGAACGTTGCCTCCTTCAGTCGTTCTGGTCAGATTCTGAATTTTTTATTTTTTTTGAAAAACATGTTGCTTTCTCCGGTTTGGAGTTTGAAATGTGAGGTGAATGATTGATTTTTTGTAAAATTCATGTTTTTGTTTACTCGGCTATCCACATGCAGTGCCTTTTTTGTATAATCTATCAACATGGTCTTCTTCTTCATATTCTTTTTTTTCCTGTTTGTTTGTTTAGGCCATTTTGACTTTTAAGTTTATGGTTTACTGAAAGTTTATTAAACTTATGTCGTTGTCTCATACTCTCATCTAAGATTAAAAAGAAAATCATTGCTCTATAAGTCTATATATTCTTGCTGTAATCTATCGATTCTATTCTCCTCTTACCCATTACTAGGGAGGAAAATAAAAAAAGTTTTGATTAATCACTTAAGAAAAAGTTCATTGGATAATATTTATTTTTTATGCTTTATATTATAATTATGTTTTTCTTATTTACTTTATATAATATTTACTTTTTATGTTTTATATTATAATTATGTTTAAATTTTTTTATATATTTATAAATAATGAAATATAATAATTATTTATTAAGTTATCCGGTTCAACCCCGGTTCGACCCCAGTCAAACCATCGAACCGCTAACCTCTTCTTCTTCCGGTTCATTGACCGGTCCGGTTTTCAAAGCCTTAATTAGAGCAATAACAATTCCTTAGCGTTCTTTTCTCTTTCTAGCATAAGCTCTTAGGCTATCTCTAACCAAATTGCATACACTTATTTGTCATTTGCCATTCGATTCACAAGAACACCAAATCAAACGCTACATTCATGAGGTGTGGCATCGTACTATTCACCAACGTCAAATCGCACGTGTATGATTTCGAGGGAAGGCGCTTTGACAATAGGAATATGAGAAAGAATGTACACATAATATTCGCTTTTTTTAAGGAAATGGAGTTTGGTTGTAATTGAGTTATTGCATTTTGGAATATTACTATATTTTGGAGTGGAAAATAATTTTTTCTGTTAAAGATGATCTTAAAGTAGTGCCTCCTCTTATGCCATCCTATGCCAAAATCTGTGGCTGATTGCTCAAATATTACTATATTACACTATTGCATGCAAGCTTGGAATGCCTTTTCGTCTGCTAGGGTTTGCGCCCTTTTAGGGCGTTTTGCCCTAGCCGCCTCCTCCGTTCGTCTTCTTCGCTTCCGGCGGTACGTTTTCTATGGCAAAAAAATTGTTAGATTCTAGTTTCCTAGCGGGTAAGCAATCCAAATCTTTCAAAGACATTTTATCTGGTTCCGATGAGTCGAAAGGTTTTCCGGATTATCGTATTTCTTCGATTCGAGGTATGCCGGCGTTGTGGTTTTCAGAAGATGAATTTTTGCATCTTGCTAAGCCATTTGAGTTTGCTCTGGTGGGAAAATTTCCCCTTAAACGGCCAGCGTTAGATTCTATCCGAAGTTTTTTTTCCAATCTGAAATTGTCTGGGGATTTTTCTGTAACTCTGTTAAATTAAGCTAATGTGTTAATCAAGCTATCTAATGATTTGGACTATGGTAGGGTTTTTTCTCATCATTCCTACTTTGTTTATGGTTGTTTCATGAAAGTTATAAAATGGTCCCCTCTTCTAGATCTTTTGGAAGAATCTCCGATAGTCCCTGTTTGGCTTTCATTCCCGGGTTTATGTCCTCACCTCTTCTCTTCCCGAATTCTTTTTGGGATTGGTTCGATTTTTGGATGCCCGATTCAAACTGATAATGCCACGGCTTCTGGATCCCGTCCCTCTGTTGCTCGAGTTCTTGTAGAAATTGATGTTACTAAATTTTACCCTGATTCCGTCTGGTTGGGTCCGAAGAAGTTGGGGTATGTGCAGAAAGGTCCCCAATATTCGGATAGATTTATGGATATTGGGGACCTTTTCAAATAAATTTCCCTAGCCGCCTCCTCCATTGCACCCAATAATGGACATTTTGCACGCTTATATTAAAAATGAGCAACTCAATGACATAAATCTAATAAGCCCATGATATTTTTATTTTGAGATCAACAAAACAAAAATATTAAATAAATAGTTTAGGATCACAAAATTTGATATGAGTTGTTTATTGGGTCTTATAAAGTTTTTGCTCAATTTATCAAAATGTCCATTATTAATATTAAAAAGGTCCCCAATATCCATATCAAGTGGATCAAGACTAGAATTTGAAGAGAGCTTAAAAATTTGAAGAACTCTAGAGATCTACTTGACATTTGATAGTAATGACCATTGTCAGACACGTCAATCGCCTAGTTACCATCATTTGCTTTTCATCTCTATTGTTGTTTTGCCTGATCTTCATAATTCATGCAGTACCATCTAGCCACTATAATTTTCCAACTATTGTCACTTTGTCATTCTCTTTTGACAAATGTCACCCAACTAACTTCATATAACTACTGCATTTCCAATATTCCCCAACAATTATTGAATTATAAATTTTATTTACATATTTTATAATCTCGTCTTCTTTAATTAAGGGGAAGATCAAACTTTTTAACATATTTAAATGGTGGATTATTTATCTGGGCTAGAACTCATATTCTTTCTCATTTTAGGATGCTTCACCTAAAAATTATTATTATTGTTGCATTCTAAAATATTTGCGGC
The DNA here is from genome assembly GCF_001605985.2 of Dendrobium catenatum. Classification (NCBI taxonomy): domain Eukaryota; kingdom Viridiplantae; phylum Streptophyta; class Magnoliopsida; order Asparagales; family Orchidaceae; genus Dendrobium; species Dendrobium catenatum. The sequence continues at coordinate 878,141 of NW_021319269.1, read as the reverse complement.
GGTAGATAAATATAAAATTTAACGTCTTAGTTTTGTACAAATATCCAGCACACAAGTAGATAAAAGAGAGGGTGTAGTGTTTATAAGAGATACTAAAGTTTTATGTGGACACCCTTGAAAAGGGGGAAAAACCACGGGGCCTAACCCAGTTTGAATGAATCCACAATTATTTGCAATCGATTACAAATAAGGCCATTCCTTGGGGGGAAGGCCTTAATGATGTAGGAATTTAGTGATCTTGGGATCGTTAGATTCGTCTCGTCGAGCCGCTCGATTTAGCTATAAGCATGTCACATTTGAAAATCGTTTGGTAATCAAAACTATAGTTTAAACATCTTAATGGTGCTTTGGGCCCTTGATTTAGACCCATTTGGCCTCGGATTAAATCAAATTTGGTGTCGTTGGGTTCAAGTTTTTTTAGATATTTAGTTTGAATGTAAGTTTGTTGAAATCGTAAATTTAATTTTGGAAGTTTCCAATTGCATTTAGCCTCGAGATTTGTGCCAAATCAAGATATTTTTTTGATGATGTATCAATTCCCCCCTATTTTCGGACGTCGAAGCCTGTAGATTCCAAAAATATATGTTGCAGCTTTCAGTAAATTTTTGACACGATTTCGAATTCGAAAATATTTCAAACTTGAGCATAGAGGTCCCTTCCTTTTCCTCATCTGGCTGAGGCCTTCCCTTAGTCATGTTTAGGTGGTATCACCTATTCAAGTCTAAGGCCCCTCACTGCGTAGGAGTCTGCTCCTTTCCTCTTTTCTTTTTTCTTCTCCTCGGGCTAAAGCCTTCCCTTGGTCTTGTTCAGGTATCCCCTGTCCGGGTCTAGGTCCCCTCTCTACGTTGAAGAGATATTTTCCTCCTTCCCCCTTATCTCCCCTTCCATCCTCTTATTATATTGGAGGCTTTCCCCTACTTTATATAAGCGGTATCCCTTATCTGACTGTAGATCCCTTCCTTATACATAGATCATGACAGGGGATCACCCTTCTTCTGGAGATCCCACAACTAAGAGAGATTCAGATCCGTAGTCGGTTCGTGATGGAGGTCGAAAAGATCATTGTAAAGAGACAAAATTCAGAATGGTCGTAGTTCGATATAGGGTAGAATTCAAATAAAAGTCCAGGGACGGGTGGAAGTCCTGCGATAGATAGAAATTCAATCACGGGTTGAAGTTTGACGTCAGGTAGAAGTCCACCGAAAGTCTGGTGATGGGCAGAAGTTCGGCAACGGGTGAAAATTTTGAATCTAGTAAAAGTTCGACGAAAGTTCGGCGATGGGCAAAAGGATAACAATGGATGGAAGTTCAGTGTCTGGTAGAAGTCCAACTTAAATTCGATGAAGGGCAGTTCTAGTGACAGATGAAATTCAACATCAAGTAGAAGTTCGACTTAAGTCAGACGACACCAAGGATGTATAAGTCAGAGTACTGCTTATATATATTAACCTGTATGAAAGAGGTCGAGAGAATCCACCAATGATGTATGACCTATCTGAGGTTGTATGATAGAGTACTACATGATGAAGTTAACCTATATGAAAGAGGTCGAAAGAATCTATCAAAAATACATGACATATTCGAGGTTGTATGTCATAGCACTACTTGATGACGTTAACCTATATAAAAAAGATTAAGAGAATTAACTAATGATGTATGACCTATTCAAGGTTATATATCGAAGCATTGATCGATAACATTAACATGTGTGAAAGAGGTTGAGAGAATCCATCAATGATGTATGACCTATCTGAGATTGTAGGTCAGAGTGTTACTCGATGATGTTAACCTATATGAAAAAGATTGAGATAATCCACCAAGGATGTATGATATATCTAAGGTTAATTATATGTATGAGCATTACTTGATGACATAATCCTGGATGGAAGAAGTTGAGAGAATCCACCAAGGATGTATGATCTATTAAAGGTTATATGTCATAGTGATACACGATGATGTTAACCAATATGGTAAAGGTCTAGAAAATTCACCATGGATGCATCACCTATCCAAGGTTGTATATTAGAGCATTACTCAATGATATTAATTTGTATGGAAGAGGTCGATGGAATCCACCTATGACCTATTTGATTTTATATGTTAGAGCACTACTTGATGATGTTGACCTGTGTGGAAGTGATCGAGGGAATCCACCAAAGATGTATGACATATCCAAGCTTGTATGTTAGAGCGATATTAGATGATGTTAAATTAAATGGAAGAGGTCGAGAGAATCCACAAAGGATGAATGACCTATCCAAGGTTGATTTTAGAGCACTGCTTGAAGACGTTAACATTTGTGGAAGAGGTCGAATCTAATCCCTATGGGATTGATTTTGCCTCGATTGAGAGAGGATGAATGTCATGTGTATCCTGAATCAAGGGTAAAGAATAGTCTATCTTTAGATCGTTACTACCTTTTTAAAGTTGAGATTAGGACCCTACTTAAGGAATAAAAGTCCAGCTAGGGACTATATGAGACTTTAAATTTATTAGAAGCATCCTTATATTTGTTGGGAGTTTTCTAAATTATCATCCTGATTTTAAAAGCCTTAGAGGTATCTTCTTGACCATAATTGGAGTCAAGGTTGCCCCCCAGTCTGCATCTACTTCTCAAAAAATTGATATTGTAATAATGTAGTAATAACTGATGTAAGGAAGTTGGCATGAATGACCTTTTGGAGTTAGAGAAAAAATTACCACCCAGTCAGGAATCATGTTCCCGCATACGACGCCAAACTTTTGCATCTTGAAATATTTATTGTAGTAGAGAAATATAAAATTTAACGTCTTAGCTTTGTACAAAAATCTAGCACACATGAAGATAAAAGAGAGGGTGAGTGTTTATAAGTGACACTAGTGTTTTTACATGGAAACCCCTAAAAAGGGGGAAAACCACAGGGTATTGCCCAATTTGAATGAATCCACTATTATTTACACTCGATTACAAATTAGGCCCTTCCTTTGGGGGAAGGCCTTGGGTTGATGTAGCAAATATACATCATATTATATGGTGGGAATAGGAAGAATTAATATTGAAATGTTTATTTAGTCGGCATAATTATATTTGGTTGGCGACGAAGGTCAGAAAGACCATAGTCTGGTGACGGTGGCTGAAAGGACCATTGTTTGGTGATAGAGGTTGAAAGGTAGGGCTGCAAACGAACCGAGCCGAGCCGAGTATGTGAGTGTTCATGTTTGTGTTCATTTAATATCAGCTTGTTCAAGTTTGGTTCATGTTTGTTCGAGCTTTATTGCTTGTGTTCATGTTTGGTTCATTTAAATTAATGAGTGTTCATGTTCGATTCATGTTCAGTTCATGTTTGTTCGTTTAGTGCTTATCGAGTTTGTTCACGAACATATTTAACAAATTTTTTTTTAACTATCAAATAAATACGTTCATGAACATATCTATGAACGAACACATTTATAATAAAATTAATTCTCTATGTAACAAATGCAATGATTATTTATATTTATTAATTTTATAGTCAAATATTAATTATTTTTATCTAACTTATTCACGAGTTCAAAATCAAACACGAATCGAGCTTTTATCAAGCTTAATGTCGAGCTTGTTCACGAACTTCAAATGATGTTGTTCGCGAACATAAATGAGCCGAACGCATTAGTGTTCAAGTTTGTTTATTTAAGAATCGAGTATTTAAAATATTATTCAAGTTTGTTTGTTTAGCTAATTAAACAATCACAAACGAGCTTTAATCGAACCGAACAACGAGTAGCTCGTCGAACGTTTGGTTCGCTTGCAGCCCTATTGAAAGGACCATAGTCGATGAGATATAAGGGTTAGAAAGAACCGTTATCTAGTGATGGAGGTTGGAAGGACTGTAGTCAGTGGGAGACAGTGGTCAAAAAGATAGTTGTCTAGTGAGGGAGGTCGGAAGGATCGTAGTCAGCAGGAGACAGTGGTCAGAAAGATCGTTGTCTGGCAATGGAGGACGGAAGGACCATTATACGTGACGGAGGTCGACAGGACTGTAGTCTATAAGAGACAGGTGTCAGAAAGACAGATGTCTGGAAATTGAGGTTAGAAGAACTGTAGTGGGTAATGGAAGTTGGAAGGATCGTAGTTGGCAGGAGACAGAAGTCAGAAAGATAGTTGTCTTGCGATAGAGGTTGGAAGGACCATAGTAAATAGCAGAGGTCAGAAGCATCATTTTCAATAAGAGATAGAGATCAGAAAGATCGTTGTCTTGTACTGGAGTTCAGAAGGAATGTAGTATGCGACTAATGTCAGAAGGACTAAAGTCTACATAAGACAGGGGTCGGAAAGACCATATTTGTAAGGCGATGGTCTAGCAAAACTCCAGACATTACTCGGTGGTCTAGCAGAACTTTGACTTCTGTCGGTGGTCCAATAAAAGTTTGGGCCTCAAATGGTGGTCCGTCGGTGGTTTGGAAAAACTCTAGAATCAGGTGGTGGTCCAGCAAAACTCTGGCGTCAAGTAGTGGTCCGGAAGAACTCCGACGTCAGATGATGGTCAGGAGAAAGTTTGATGTCGGGTGGTGGTCAGGAAGAATTGGCGTTAGGCGATGGTTCGGCAAAAGTCCGAGGTCATGTGGTGGTCCGGCGGAACTCCAGTGTCCGGCGGTGGTCTGGCAGAATTCTGGCATCGAGTTATGATCCGACGAAACTCCAGTGTCAAGTAGTGGTTTTGTAGAACTCCGGCATTAGGCTGTGGTCCAGTAGAACTTCGGCGTCGAGTGGTGGTTCGGAGGAACTACGGCGTCGAGCAGTGGTCCTGCGGATGTCCGGCGTCCAGCATTGGTCCTAAATAACTCAGGCGCCAGGTGGTGTTCTGGCAAAACTCCAGAATTAGGCAATGGTCTAGTGGAACTCTGGAGTAAAGTCGTTGTGCGGAGGAAGTTCGGCGTCGGGCGGTGGTCCGGCGAAACTCCCGCATCGGGCGGTGGTCCATGGAACTCCGGCATCAGATGGTGGTCTGGTGGAACTCTGGTGTCGGGTGGTGGTCCGGCGGAACTCCGGTTTCAGGTGGTGGTCTGGTGGAACTCCTGTGTCGGGCAGTGGTCAAGCGGTGGTCCGGTGTCAAGTGGAGGTCCGGCAGAACTCTAGCTTCTGTCGGTGGTCTGACAAAAGTTCTAGCCTCAGTCGGTGGTCGAGGAGGCAAGAGCTATCTCCAATCTCTCTGTTTCCCTCTTGCTTGGGGTCCCCTTTCAAGAGAAGTTAGGGGTCTACTTATAGATTTATGAGAGTATCATGGCCAGTAAATAGGAGGAAGATCAATGATATATGGGGAGCGGTTTGGATGGACGGCCGATGTTGGATCAAGGGTACGTATATATATGGGGAGTGGTTTAGATGGATGGCCGATGTTGGATCCCTTGATCATGGACCGTTCGCTAGACATTTGATGTTCTTAATGATGTAAGAATTCAGTGTTCTTGGCTCGTTGAATTCAACTTGTCGAGCCACTCAATTTGACTATAAGCATATCACGTTTGTTAACCGTTTGGTAATCCAAACTATGGTTTAAACCTCCCAATGGTGTTTCAGACCCTTGATTTGGGCTCATTTGAGGTCAGATTGAGTCGAATTTGGTGTCGTTGGGTTCATGTTTTCAAGACGTTCAGTTTGACTGTAAGTTTGTTGAACTCAGAGTTCGGATTATCCCAAATTTAATTTTGGAAGTTTCCAACTTCATTTTGCCTCGAGATTCGTGCTCGATCACGATAATTATTTGATGATGTATCAATTATTATTAGTGTTATATATTATGCATGTGTGAATAGTATTGTGAAGAATGTTTTTAATAAGAGACAAGAATAAATCTGCCATGGAAAATAGTGAATTAATGGAACTAGGTGAGTTAATTTAGTTGAGTCATAAAGGTCATCATTGATTGGAGGGGGTAAAATTCCATCTTGGCGCTAAGCTAGAATTTATGGGTGTTCTAGACTTGGTTAACCCTAACATGTGGTTGGCCCTTAGAGGAAAAAGAAGAGGGTGGAGATGGCAGTTGATCCTCATCCTAATCATATTGTAATGGCACTGATTAGTTCAACTCACACTGATAATGAGATCTTATTTCAAATGACAGTGTATGAAAGAATATTCAAAATGAAAGACGGTTAGTTTGTCATCTTATTTATACATGAACATTCAAGAGACACATAAATGAATAGATTGTGGCTCATAAGAGACCTAACTGTTTTTTTATGTGGAATACCATGAAAAGAAAAAGAACTACATGGTATGTCATGTTTAAAATAATTTCATTTTGTGTACTAAGGGTTCGTTTAAGACAACTTTCTTAATGCTTTCTAAAACAATGTTTTAGGTAAAAATTTTCATGAATTAAAAATTTTTGAAGTTTTGGAAAGCAATTAAAAAGCTGTCCCAAACGAAATCTAAAAGCTATAATAATTCATCATTCTTTATCACTAAAAGATGGTAGATTATAAGTTAAGGTTATAAGTGTTGGCTTTGCTTTATGATGTGTTACAACGAATGTTGCTTATCATCATCATGCGGCATTAGTGGATATTGCCATAGCTCAATGTCCGTAGATGGCGAACAATGGAGATGGTGGGCACTATGAATAGGATTTGGCGATAATACAAAGTGGGCATATGTGATGTTGATGAAAATCATAAGTAGTGGTTAATGACAAATATCATGGTGTAGATGGTAGAAGTCAGAGACTTTTTGAGTCTTAAAATTCTCTTGTATGATATTCTTCCTCAATGTGTATAAACAATACATATTTATATTTTTTTGAGAGGGCATCATGATCATTTCAATCAAAAATTAGAACACTCCATCGAACTGTTGAAATTTATCTCTTTTACTAATCAATTCTTTTTTAACATCTTAGTGGTTTAATGAACTTAGAATTATCTATCTTGTGCTCTTCAAAATTATCTTATTGAGATGCAAATGCATGCTTTGAGTATAACTGTATAAGCAAATGAAATTTGGTCATTTTGGCTCTCAAATGGTCTGGTAAAGTTTTTAACTATACTTATGAACACTTACTTTAGGTCCATGTGGATCAAGGAGTTCTTTGTATGAGTGAGATATTTATTTCAATGGTATATCTACTAAAAATAGAGTTCAAATAATCATAAAGTTTTTTTAAAAAAGTTTATGGATCTCATATATGAGTGTTATATATGATATCTAGAAATAGTAAATTTCATTTTTGCACTTCTTGATATCATATTTGTAATTCACTTCCATTATATTATTAAACTACTTTTTAAATATGAAAAATAAAAAATGCATAGTATAAAAATGAGACGATATTTATATATATTTTTTTTCTATAAGCACTCTTATGATATTTTGTTAGCTTAAAAATGCCTCTAGATGAGACCCTTGAAGAAAAATGACAATTAAGAAGCTGATGTTAATATTGATAAAATTGTAAGAGGTGGACAATCATCTAACCATACTTTCTTTCAACGATTTTCTACAAGTAAGAGAGATGAACTTTCATCCACTCGCTCTATTTTTTTTCCTCCAACTACTTCGATGTGATTTTAAGCATCTTGGTCATGGAACACCATCATATATGTAACATAAGATATAAAATTAAGTTGTGGAGAAAGAGATGATTCTTTGATTTTTTTTTTTTAAATGAAATTTTATTTCAAAAAAGATAAAGACAGTATAAGCATAGACCGAAACTCAAAATACAATAGAGAAAGGAAGCAAAAGCTAAAGCAACAAAGTAAGGAAAGGCAAGTAAGAAAAAAATATAAAAAGCAAAAAGCGGACTCAGGGTGGCAGCCCCCCGCAACGACCCCGCAGCCACTCAACGGCCATCCATTGGTGACAAAAATCTGCATAAACCACAACATCAGCCTAGGCAACCATCAAGCAGAAAGCTTACCACCAAGGTTGCCAACAAGATGGCGAGCAAGGTGATAAGCAGGGAGCTGTCTCATCATTGTCCAGGGCATCAGAAAAACTCACGGTAATAAGAGAGACGAAGCAGACCAGTAGCTATTTCCTCTTAGCTTTACTTTTACGTTTTTTTATCTCCACCAATAAGAATAAACTCATTCTCCACATTCTCACCCAAAACATCCCCCTCAACCCCAACCGAAGATGAGACATCCTCATTCATAACCAACCAATCAATTTGAACCAAAATCGAGTTATTCAACGACCAGGCCAGATGCACTTTCAAATATGCGTTAGAGGAATATCCACAAAGTCCACATTTTCAGAGCAAGATTCACAATAGGAGAAAATTCTAGCATAACAGAGGTAATCAAAACCTCTCCAAAATGGCCACAATCCTCAAAACCAAATACAAGCCGATCAACAGGTGACACAAGAGATACAATAGAAGGGTGAATAGCCACAACACCAAGAGACATATCATTACGAACAATAATAGCAAGACTAACAGCCTCCCCAACTACAGCCCCATCACTAAATACACCAATGGAATCGTGACAGCCAACCCTAGGCGACAAAACATCATTAGAGACCCCAACATTCACAGTTTCAAATAGACTACCAAAAGGAATAGTAACAACCAGCTCCAAGGCGGAAGAGTCCAAATTCACAACAACATCCTTACCCCATCATCAAAATAATTCACCATATAATTATTCAAGGTTAACTTATCCTCCTCTCCAACAGCATTCAACAGATGCATCGGGGAACCAACACCCCCATCAGTTAAACTTACCACATTTCCAACATCAAATTCATTCATCGGAAGCACAATGCTATCCTCATTAAGAACCAAAGCCTTCTCACCCACAGGGGTAACAACAGCAATCACATAATCATGACAGCCAACCCCAGGAAACACAAAAGGACTAACAACCTATTTGATTAAACATTGATTCGACTCAAGTTCCATAACAACATCCTCATTAGGCACACCATGTAGACCCACATTTTTAACAGGCTCAGAAACAGTAGGATGAACATCCTGATTCGTATGGAATTTTGATAAATGTGGGTGCAAGATCAGACATTCCGATTTGGAATGTCCCAAAGATTTACAATGCACGCAATACAATGGCATATCCTCCTAAATAACTGGTAGGACATACCCCAAATTATCCAGACAAATCCAAACCTTGTCAGGAAACTGTTTACAAACATACAATTCGACCAAAACACGAGCAACCAAGGGTCGAGAACCAATAGAGGTAGCGTGATCAATTTTAAGGGGGCAACCAAACATAGAATCGAGGCCATGAAGAATCCTTGGCAAAAAAAGATGAGTTATCAAATTCGAGAAAGACATCCAAATAGGAATAATAGGTGATTCAACATCCACATCAAAGGAAGGCGACCACTTGATCAATCGCATGTAACAATTGTTAATAAAAAGTGAACGATGAGCAAAGATATAGCAGTAATCCAAATCGTTCACTAATTTTATCAAAACATTCTTCGGATCAAGAACCGTAACAGAGAAATCACCAATAAGTTTAAGATTGAAAAAAAAAGTCAAATAGCTTCAAGGGACGGCCGGTTGGTCGAAAATTTCCCAACTAATGTGAAATCAAACGGCACAGTAAGCGAAAGAATTTCGGCCTCAGAAATCCACAAAGAGGGAAGCCCATGGTGAGCAGTGATTTTCAGTTCAGAGAAGGAAGAGATGTTACCTGAAAGAGCATCACGAAAGGACTTAGAAGAAGGTTTGTCATTAAGAAATCTGACATCAACTAAACATTTACTAGCCATCGAGAACAGAAGACGCGAGAAAGCATGCACAAAAAAACAAGGAATGCACAAAAATGAAAGGGATAATCACTTCCCTGAACGAAGAAGCGACGTCGGAAGGCACGAGCAAAGCAACACGACGGGATTCACCACAGAGGAGAAAACACTAGTAGAGCGCATGGTTTTTTTTTATATATTTACACGAAATAATAAGCTTGAATGAGTGCTTTAAATTTATTTTATAATCATTTATCTTTGAACTAAAAATTCATGCGTTGCAACCAAAATCTTTATAGTTTGGATGAGTTATGTGGGCTCTTATTTGGAAAATTAGGATGTCCATAGGGGCGTAATCGGTCTCTTCTTTTAGGATGTGTAAATTATGATTGTGAAATAAATAATCTTATGTATGAAATAGAAAATAAATTTTTTTTTCTTAAAAATTTGGGCAGCTGTATTTATTAAAGATTAAGCAAAATTGTTAAAATGTTTATTTTTCTAAGAAAAAAAACTATTCATGATGAACAATTACCCACCCTAAACTTTTCCTTGAATCTACCCCTTGATGTCCAAGTCAAGTTTTGCTCAAATTTTATTTCAAACCTAATATATCTTCAATTGATGTTACTTATAACCTTCAAAAACTTGCTTAGCTTCAGTTCAACTTGTTCAAGATGTTCTGGTACTTTCACTTGGACCGCCAATGTCATCAATAGTTGTATCTAAGGAGTATTTCATCGATCGACTTGGAGAAATCCGACAATTATCTGAGGCAACTGGGCGTGGCTGGGAAGACGAAGTGATCGAAGGGAATGTTGTTGTGAGTCGATGACTCTCTCCTACTACTGGTCATGCCACTATCATAAAACTATAAATAGACCCCTCGTTCCCCATGGAATAAAAGGAATAAGAAGGGGGCAAGCAAGGAATGGAAAGAAGAGAAAGAAGAAGATAAACTTGAGTTCTCTTGCCACTTGACTCATTCTCGACTATCGATGGTGTTCAACATGGGCACCGACTATCGCCGGACCTCAACCCAGCCACCAACTGACACCAGATTTCTACACGGCCACCAACTGACTCCAGATAGAAGAAAGAAGAGAAGGAAGAAAAAAAGAGAAGGCAGAAAGTTCTCTTGCTACCAGAGTCCTTCTCGACCATCGACCGGCCACCAATCCTAATCAAACTTTTGTTGGACTTAAGCCCGTCCGCAGACTAAAGCCAAAATTTTGCTCGTCGTCAGACTTCTATCCATCTCCAAATTTCTACCTAACATTGGTCTTCCGCCCGTGTATAAATTTTTTAATTTACGTCTAACATTCACCCATCGCCTGATTTCTACACGATGTTGGACTTCCTCCCATTATCAGATTTTTTCCTGTTACTAGAATTTCGTTAGACTTCTACTTGACACAGACTTTTACCTATCGTTAGAGTTCTACATGTCATCAAATTTTCATCGGATTTCTACCTGAAGCAAAACTTTTGCTTTTTACCTAATTTTTGCCAAACGTCGGACATCAAACCAACACTGAAATTCCTCCTGTCGCCAAATTTTCATCAAACTTCTACTTAATGCCAAACTTCTGCCCATCACCAGCCTTATGTAAGATTTCTACATGATGTTGAACTTTCACCAATCGTTGGACTTCTATCCGACGCTAGACTTTCACTCATTTCCAAACTTTTACTGCTGCAAAGGATCTTAGCAAAATTGGGTAGCTCTACAACTGAAGTTTGATGCAGAGGCAGACGCGAAGACATATAAATGGTTGGGTCTTACATAATTTGGCGATGGAGGAGAATATTGGATCCAGGCACAACAAAGTTGGGTTGATGGGAACTTACAGATGAGATCTGGCGACATTAAAAGATGTTTGATCAAGGTGCAAAACTTGCGATGGGCAATGGGTACCGTTAATCTAATCTTTGTCATTTTGTGTTAATCCTATGTTTAAGTGTTTGTTTAGAGAAATAACTGTATAGCAATTGTTATTTAGTTTTGTTTTTGTATTGTGAATAACTGTGCAACAGTTATGTTTTTAGAGGTTTTTATTTGGATTCCTCTGTACCAAAAAATCCTCCTCCTCTCCTCTTATGTATAGGCTATATATATTTTGTTTGGCTAATAGATGTGCAGGTTTTATGTGAAGAAAAGAAAATCTGACCAGAATTTTTTTTTTGTTTTTCTTGTTCTTTGCTACAGGTGCAAAATCAGTTTTTTGATCCTTCCAAACATTTGGTATCAGAGCCAAATGCCGAAGCAAATGCCGTCACCAATGAAGAATGGAGAGAAGTCCATATTCGACGACGTCGTCGGAGATACAACGACGTCGAAATTGACGACGACTAGAGATAACTCAATGTCCATGCAACTCCCATTACTGACGAAGATGAATTATGTGGTGTGGGCCATGAAGATGGAGATTCTCATGGAAGCGCAAGGATTGTGGGAGGTCGTCGAGGAAGGGACTGAAGATCGGAGGAAGGACAAATCGGCTTTTGCGATGATAGGTTTTTATTTGGATTGCTCTGTACCGAAAAAACCTCCTCCTCTCCTCTTATGTATAGGCTATATATATTTTGTTTGGCTAATAGATGTGCAGGTTTTATGTGAAGAAAAGAAAATCTGTCCAGAATTTTTTTTTGTTTTTCTTGTTCTTTGCTACAGGTGCAAAATCAGTTTTTTTATCCTTCCAAATAGGTACAAGGTTGAGTGCAAAGGCTGTGAGACGATGGAGGGTTTATGAGGCTAATAGGCCATAGATTTGTCAAGATCGACGAAGGAATTGAGAGATGATGCATTCAAAAATCTCATTTTTCACTCCAAAATATCGTGAAACTAAAAAATATTGTGATTGATCTCCAACCGAATTCCATTTTTCTCCCTTTTGCAGATAACGGTCGTTTCTTCTTTCGCGCGGCAAATTCGATAGAGACATAAAAATGGTGGAGATGAACAATACAACGCTAATATTGACATCCCACTGTTCACCCGCAGCCAAATAGCGGAAGTTTTATCATTCTGCTGAAGCTGGCGAGGGACGTCATTCGAAGATGCCCTAAGTCGTGGCTCAATGGGCAAATTATTATGTCCTGTATCCGGATTCGTCCGGACACCAATCCAGACGCGCCACATCGTCAAAATACATCGAGACCCAATATATTCATGTGATGTGACACATCTGGACTGAATGTTCGGACGTCTGGTGACCGGACGTAATAATTCGCCCGCCCAATGAAGGGATCCAGATCCTTACTTTTGTTTATTTATGTTTTTGTTCGGGCGAGATCTGGGAATCATGAAAGTTTGGGGAATCGATGCAATGGAGTACAGAGACTTAAGCACTTGGTGGTAGCGAATCCCAACACGAGCATCAATTATTAAGCAACTGCTAGTAAAAAAAAAATAAACGATGACTTAAGAGTGGATCAGCTCCTAGTTATGTGAGGTTCGGGAGGAGAAGAATCAAAGATCAAATAATACGCAATTCAATCGCAATTCAATTTGATTTATTGAATGAGAGCTTCGGCTATTAATTAAAAGATGTTGAATTTAAATTTTATGTATGTAATGTGTATTAATTTATCTTAATCAATTTAAATATTTCAAAAAAAAATTAAATGATTAATTTTAAGGGGCTATTTGGTAGGTGGTATTGATAGGGGTGTAAGTGAGCCGAGCCTGCTCGTGAGCCGGCTCGAACTCGACTCGTTAACGAGCTCGTGAGCCGAGCTTATCGAGCTTCAAGCTCAAGCTCGAGCCTACAATCGAGCTCGTATGATAAACGAGCTCGAGTTCGAGCTAAACTCGACTCGAATCGAAAGTTTATCAACCAGATAAAAAAGTTGTTCAAATAAAATCTTAGTCGAAAAAGCTCATACTAGAGTAAAAAGGATCCTTATTTTGTGATAAGCTCCCATCATGACTTCCAGTAGTAAGGAAGAAGATATACAAATAAGAGGTGAAAAGTGGCTTTTATTTGATCAATTGTTGGGGTCATAGTCTCATAAAGAAGATAAATTATGGAAATAGCCTCTCAATGGTAGAGAAGAATGTCGTGCTAATTAATCTAATTAGTTTAATTAATATAAGTTAAAATATAAATAATTAATTAGATAATTAGTGGTGTATATAGTAATTAACAATTAGTTAGCGAAATAATATAAATAATGAATTAGATAACTATTAGTTAGTAATTAAAAACTTATTAAAATAATATTTTAAAAAATAATTAAATAATTAGTAGTGTAAGTAATAATTAAATAAGTAGTTATTTCAAAGAATAATTAAATAATTAATTAGCTAATTATCAATGTAGTTAGTAATCAAATGCTTATTAAAAATGATACATTAATAAATAACAAGATAATTAAGCTAGTTTTTTTAATTATATTATTTACAATTATAACTTACTCATGTTAACTAAAATTAAAATTAATAAAAAGAAATCTTATTTAGAATATAAATTAAATTTTAGTTTTCGTCTTAAATCATGAATTACATTACTAAACAGTTTAATAGGATTTATTATGATTTAATATTTTAATATTAACAAGTGGAGCAAGTAGAGCTATCATGCATAAACACAACTTGGGTTACTTTGTATATACAAATAGTTTGTTAAACTCTAACAAAATGACAGTGAAAAACATTCATGGAAAGTATTTACAATTCTCTTCAAAAACATATTAAAAGAGAGGGATGGAGCTTTTGCTCCAAATCAAACTCATTGAAAGATTATTCTTTTTATAAGGCATGGATAATACATATGATATAAATTTATTTATTGTTCAATTCCATACAATTTCTTCATTATATATTTTTTGTTTCTTTATTTAGCTTGTCACCATGTTAATGTACCAAAACTCTTAAATTTTAAATGTTTGCATCTTTGTTTGATTAACTTACCAATTGCATCTTCTATAGTCTCAATGATCAATGTATCATTGTCTCTCACTATCTTTAAATTGATGGCCTTAACAATTATATTGAAGTGGATGGCTAGTAACAATGCAAGAAATAAGGATTTTAATTTTGATTCTTTCTTCCCAATATCACACTCACTATTCTTCTATGGATGAAAGATGAAGACCTATTTCTTGATGATGGGGGTCCAAACTCCAACAACACCACCAACAAAAATTTAGAGAAAGTTCTAGGAAGTGAATGGAGGATCAAAATTATATAAAATATTTCAGTAGTTAAATTCATTTTTAAAACAAAAAACTTAAGTCAATAGATAAAGATACTATTTATAGGTTGCTTTGGATAGCATTTATTTTATCTATGTTTTGATTAAGAGATGTGCACTATGAAACCTTCACAATGCCATGAAGGGTTCACTCATTTCTAGTTAATGCCATGAATAGCTGCCTCTCTTAAAGGGTCCATCATAAACATAGATTTATTCGCGAGCTTCAAAAAAATTTTGTAATAATTAATATTCTTTATATTGCAAAAATTTATTTGTGGAGTGTAGTCAAACATTGATGATCGAAGGATCATAATCTAGCAATGGTAGCAAGAGGATATACTTAGACAATGATGGTTGTTGTGTCATAATTAGTGGCAATCAAAGAGGAAATAGAGAAGGTCACAGTAGGGCGGCAATGATCAAATGGATTTCATCAGGTGACAGTGGTCATAAGATTGGAGTCAAGGGACTTTGGTTTGAGGGCCGAAGTTGGGCAAAAAATTATTTGATAATCAAAGTTAGACAATGGTGGTTGAATTCCCATCATCAAAGGATGAAGATGAAAAATGGTGGTTGGACAACCATAATTCGATAGTTATCTAGTAGAGATCTTATCATATCCAAAAATAAAATTTGGAAGAATTATTTTTTTTTAATCTTTTTCAGCAATGACCATCAGAGCTATCAAAATTTCTTTTATCCATAATAAACTAGCAACAAAAATCATTATGCATATACAAACATCAATATACATCTATATTTATACTTCTAAAACTCATATATAATAACCAAGAGTTATACAATCACATCATCTAATCTATCTATAAAAGAATAACTAAAAAAAAAAATTAACCTATAGAATCCTATCTCTACTCAATATCACACTCCTGAATCTCTACCCTGACATAAAATCATTTAAATCACATATAATGAGCTAAAATGCTCAGCATGTCACTGAATTCTACAACTAAACTTAAAGCACGATAAAAAATCAGTATCCATATTATCAATCAATTTATAATAGTAGCAGCCAATATGTTCATATGAATATGTATAAAATAATAAACTTATGCACTTATAGTAAAATATAAAATATTGTAGCATAGTATGGTATGAAAGTCAGTAAAATAGTGCAATACAAAATTAGTATAATAGTAAACTAATAAACTAGTAAATTAATATATTAGTAAATCACTGCAGAGGTTGAATAAATAAGCTATAAACAATCATTCTCAAATCATGCATTTGTTTGTGTTTGAAAAGACGATTTGCCTTGCATAGGAAAATGCAAAAAAATCAAAATTAAATTTCTTTGGGAAAACTAGAAGTTTACTATGAATTTTAATTCAGAAATTGAACCTACCATTAGAGATAATATACCGCCCCGAAAGACGGAGATAAAATGTCCTAATTGGTTCAGACTCAAAATTAAGAACTTTGTCTAAAATATCATAACCAAATTTAACAAGGAACTACATATGACCGCATAAGGCCAAAGAAAGTTTGATAATGTATTTAGCTATGATAATCTAGATAAATTATCATTAATTTCATATTTGAGGTCATGTTAACAAATGATATATCTCCCGAAGGAAGAAAATATCAATTATTATTAATTACTCAAACATGAGGATAATAGTTGTCATTGATTTTAATTTTTCCAAAGAAGAATTACTTTAAATTTTTAAAAAGTAGATGTGGGTTCTCAATCTCCTACTAGCACAAGCCCTCGTAATTAATTATATCATAGGAAGGTTGAATTCTCTACGAATACTATCAATTAGAATAACGAAAAAAATTTTATTTTTAAAGATTTTTTAGGAGTGATATCAAAGGAAGTAAATTTAGATTCTCAACGGGTATTGGGTTGAATTTGAGCACTTATTTTAGAGATCAAAAGTGGAGTATGAAGAACTTTGAGATCCTGAAATATTTCAGAAGTGCCTCAACCTATTCTATGTGTTAGAATTTAAGTTATAGATCGTGATGAGCTTTGATTTGAGTTAATCAATTTATTAAAAATTTGAGATTATATTTTTGAAGTTTAGGGTCCTATGATTTTGAGTTTGCCCCAGCTCCTAAGTCTAAATTGGGCACTAGATAACTGTGACTTGAAGTTAGCTAATATAGTGTAAGACTTGGACTTACCCTAGCCTAGATTGGGGAGCTAGCTAACCACCTAGGCACTTTAAAACAATATGTCCAGTCTCTTTTATAAAAGAGTGATAGGATATTAAATAAGTTCTAAGGAGCTGGGGCCAACATCTAGAGACGATTTAGGCTAAAATAAGATGACACATATGACTTTGAGTGTGATACTCTTTATCTTCACTTCTTCATCCTTCTGCGAGCTCCTAGAATTCATCAGGTCCACATATCAAAATGAAAAGAAGATCCTCCCTTAAGGGGTGTTTTTTTTCTCTTTAGATATTAAAGTCATCCCCATTTAGATCTACAAATGGAAGGGATCTTTCCTCTAAGGGATGTTACCTCCTCTTTGGATTCCAAATGTGATGTATGTATCCCAACTCAAAGTTATACTTTGACAACTCTTAACTTAATCAAATTCCATTACATTAAAAATAAAAGAAAAATAATTCTAAATAGCCTGCATGGTTATCGTAAGCAATTAGATGAAATAATCCACACCCTAAGTAATTATATATTTTTGCATTAAATTAAATTATCAGACACACTTGGTCATGCTCTTTTTATTTTTAAGGGGGACTTAATATTTTGCACCTATAAAAAATTTATCAGTTTAAAGCTTTATTTTGCCCCATTAATTTAACCATATATGAGCATGACCACCTCTATAAAGCTTTGTGAGCATCTTGATCTTTCCTAAACTAAGGGTAATCTATCACCCATTACATCAATTCATAAATTACATAATTAATTAAACACTCACATCAATTAACCAATTTAATAAATAGTATACAATGAAAACCACATAAAACTCAACACATAATAAAAGAAAAGTAAACATCGACCTAGCTTAAATTAGAGTTGGTTGTCCTAATAAACCATTTAAAGTGTATACAGAAGGATGTGTGCCTTGGATATGTCCTAGACTAGGTAATTATTAAAGTTATCTAGTGTTTGATTTGTTGAAGGTTGAAGGAGAGTTTTAATTTAAATTTAAGTATTAGTGTATTAAGGTTGATATTAAAATATATTTTTAAGTGGTAATTGATTATCTCCTTTATTTATACTAAAGACGTGAAGTTTATTTCACATTCATTAGGGCTAAGAGAATAGTCGTAGGCCCAGGTTACCTAATGGTAACAAATTTAATTAACTTAATTTAATTAGTTATAAATAAAAGAATTTATAATTTTTATTAACTTAGTTAGTTGTTTATTTTACGTATCAAATTAATTTAAGTTTGTCTTCAACTGATTCATGGCATTATATAGTGAGCTCGAGGAACCATGCCTCCTTTGGATATTTAGCCACATAGCTAAGGTAGTCCAACTTATCAATCAGGTTGATATAGTTGAATTTTGTTATGTAATTAAGAGTCACTTAATTTTAAGGTTTTACACTACATTGAATTCGTTCTGGCATTGTGATAGTGGGCTCGAGGAACTAAGCCTCCTTAGGATACTTTGCCCCGTAGCTCAAGGTGGTCTATCCTATAAACTTCAACTTTGGAGTGTTTGTTGTGTATTAAGGGGTTGGTTGATTAGTTTTATAAATTAAGTTAATAATTTTTGGACTTTTAGTTAATTATTGAATTTTAGGAATTAATTAATTACATTAATTAGAAGGGCTGAAAAGTTAACTTTTTTTAAATTAAATTGATTTTTTAAAAGTTTAATATTTTTTATAAAAACTAGACCTTAAGATGAGTGATTAGATACCAACTTTGCTAAATTTAGAATTTTCTACCTTAGGTTATGATTTTCTGAAGTTTTGACCCAATTTTGAACTATGGTTGACTAGAGAGTTGACTTTTCGACTTTGATTTAATTTTGAAGGTTTGATATTTTAAAAAGTAGTATACCTTGAATGGAGTTAAATAGCTTTGATTTTGGTCAAATTAGAATTTTTTGAAATTACTTATGATTTTTCAATATTGGCTATTTATTTGAATTTTTTTAAATTATTTATTTAGGGATATTTTAGGTCATTTGATTCAAATCAATCCCAAACTCCTTGAAATCACCCCTAAAGGTTAAAAATGACCTAAGGAAATAATTCAAAGTGCTTAAGAATTTTTGTTGAAAATTTTAAATATTTTTAACTAATTAAATTAATTAAAAGGTGATTTTCATTAAAAATTAAATTAATCCTAATTTAAAGGTCCGGTCAATAAGATTTTAATTTTCATGGGTAGAGGGTTAAATTATAATTAATTTAATATCTTTGGTAAAAATTTTGGATTTTACGTGAAATGATTATGATTTAATTAAATCTCTAAGCTAATTCTACAGGTTGATTTTGGGCTTCTTATATGGTGTACTAAATGGGGTCCAATTTCAGTGAAACTTGGGCCATGAGTTTATCTGATCTTAAAGCCTAATCCCACTAAATTTGGGCCAAAGGTGGATCCTTTAAGGTGGTTAACCAGAACACCTAAGGTAACTATAAGGTTACCTTAGACAATTCAAAATTGACTACCAAAGGCAAAGTTGACCTCATCCCTATTTGAGGTCATCAAAACCCACCTGAATTCCTCCTTGGTGACCTAATGATTGACAAGTGTTCACTTGTAAATCATATAGGTCCTAATCAAATTTTAGTCTAATCATGAATTCAAACTTCAGCCCAATCTTTGATTCTAGATTTCAAACTAGCTTTTAGTCAAATTTTAAGTCTCATCCAATCAATCTCAATTATTCATTCATTTGATTAGGATTGAGATGGATAATTCAAACTCAATAATTTACCAAAATGTGGTCCAAACCCAGGAATCAAGGTCAAAATCCCAAGGTTAAGAACCTAGGTCTTAAAATCCTTTCTAGGTGATTTTTCTTTCACCTTTAAACCCTATCAAATGACCTATAATTTAGGGTATATCAATTTCATATTAATTAGGCATATCCTTAGGACCAACCCTCTAAAATTGAGCTCAATCTGAGTCCTCTAGCCCCATAAATTGAAATTATTTCAGAAGGTTGAAAAGCCTTTAAATATTTATAGCCTATACCACTCGACTTACCATTTAGTGAAAATTGACCTTGGGACCTTCCCAAAAACCTTTTAATATGCTCATAACCTCTATTATGACATGTTGACTAGTAAACTTCTTTTTCTAGACTTAGTTTGACCCATATTTGACAAGGGGCCAAAATGACAAAAATACGCTTTAAGAGGATTTTTTGCCTTTTCCCCAAAGTTCAGCATGGCTTGACCATATCAATCACTAAACCTCATCTAATATGTCCTAAGTATTATTAGGGACACATGGGACTCAAATTTGACCTTTGATTTGACATGACTGACCAAGCCAACAAAAATGCCCCGTAAGGGTTTAATTACCCATTTCAATCCAAATGAAACCCTATCCACTTGGGACCGCTTTCATTAGGTTCAAATGATCAATCCAAACTTAATGGACCCAAACTTGACCCTAGGTCAACTTTATTGACCAAGTCAACCAAGTTTGATCAAGCTTACACACACCTTCAATCCCTTCAAACCCTTTGACCAAAGCCTCACCAAACCCACTCAAAACTTTTGGATGACTCCTTAGGTCCCTAGGAGATTCCTCTTGGAGGCCCAAGCCTTGGACCCACTTGGGTTAACCACATGGCTTTAAATAAATGTCTAAAGAGAGGTCTTTAAGACCCAAATCTCAACCCAAGCCAAATTAAGTCAAACCAATAGTCGTATTGAGACCCCTATGACCCAATGCACCTACCCTAGTTAACCCAACCCTTAGGTCTATTGAGATAGTTGCAACTTAGTTTTTGATTGTTAATATTCTTACAACATGTATATTTTTTATGATTCCAAATATTATTGCTTTGATTATAATTTCTCCTAACATATTTTGGATGCATTATTTTGATGTCTATATGTATTAACATTTCATGGAATTCATACTCCAAATTATTGAAGATTTCAAATCAGATCAGCTTAGGATTTATTATAAATAAAGTCTGTATTTTTTATTTTATTGAGTCTGAGAGTGTGATTGTATTTGAGTAACTGTACACACACATACCATGAAAGAGTTTAAAAGTTACAAATTTCAAATTGATTGTACTATACAAAGTCATTTCGTACGGGATGATTTATTTAGTTATTTTACCATGCGAGCAGTAAAAAAAACATAAAGTAAAAAAAAAATTCTAAGTATGGATCATACTGTACGATTTCACATTCGTACGTTCATCGTCCAGGGTACGAATTGGATGTGTCCATTTTCATCCATTGAAAATTTTCTAAACAGTTCATACCGTACAATGTCGTCATTGTACATATACCGTCCAGGGTATGAATTAGACGGGTCACTTTTCATCTAGACGAACTTGACAAATTTCTGAACGATTCATACCATATGATGTCGTCATCGTACGTACGCCATCCAGGGTTCAAATTGGACGGGTCCCTTTTCGTCCCAATAAACTTAAATTTTTTTGTAATTAATCATACAGTATGATGTCGTCATCATATGTACGCCATCCATGATACAAAATTAAGGAGTCCCTCTTCGTCGCGACGAAGAAAAAAAATTTCTAACTATTCGTATAGTATGAACTGGGTTCGTACTGGACGATCATCGTGTACGAAATCATTTCATACCAATTCACATAAGGTTCATACGTAATAGTTTTTGAATTCTTCCTACGTACAAACATATGATCATATTGTATGATCGTGTACGCTCAAAATGAAAAATTTTAGTTTTCTAGATGGTTTTTCGTGTCTTTGATATAAAAGGTCCACTAAAACTAACGTAAAAGTGTCCTTCTTCATAAATTTTCAAGAGCAATTGAAAGAGAGAGTTTGGGAGAGTGTTTGAGAGAGATTTCTTGCATGTGGAGTGTGAAGGGTTCACAAAATTACTAAAAGATAAGGATCTCTTTATATTTTTGGTTATCACTCTTCATTTCTTATTTCTAGTTGCTCTAAGAAGATCTTTGAAGAAGATCTGGTACTATTCTGATACCTAGAGAGTGTGAACATACGATGGTTCTCTCCCACACTTGGAGAGCGTGAACAGACGATGATTCTTTGCTGACACTTGGAGAGTGTGAAAGGACGTCGGTTCTCTGCCACACTGGGGATTGGTGGAAGAGAGGATTTATAAAGGCTTCTCTGCCTTGCTGCGGGGAAAAAAGGAGAGACACTTTGATAATAATGCAATACCTGAATAAGGAGTCTTTATGGAGTTTATGTAGGTCGTGTTTGATCGAACCACTATAAATCTTTATGTCTTTTAATTTTCGCATTTATTTTTTGCAATTTTAATTACTATGGTTGAAAGATTATTTTCAAATTAAAATCAAATTGCTAAAAAAGTTAAAAAAAATTGTTTTTTATTTAAAAATCCAAGAGAATTTTTTTAATTACCAATTCACCTCCCTCTTGGTTAGTCTTGGGACAATAGCTTAAGTTTGATAACCTATAAGGAATCAACAAGGTCAACTCTGGTTGGGAATTAGGCTAGCCCAAAGCGATCAAAACCACTATGGGTTGCGCCATTTTCCTAACCTAGGTTCCACCAGGTCAAACCGACACCTTTATTGGGTGGCCTTGGGTCCAATATATATAACTACTTTGGATGTAAATTATATTTGTTTAATTGTTTAGGATAATTATGTAGGGAGTGCAAATTTTAACTTTAAATTTGATTGAGTTGTGAAAGTGAGTCTGTAAGCCTTAGGATTAGAGTCTGGGTTTCCGTTAGTGGTACCTATCCACTTCACATTTTTGTAAATTTTGGATTGTAATAAAAAGTCATTTTCCTATAGAAATTTATTTATTTAATTAATTTGATGGAGTGAGTGAGTGATTTACTTTGTTTACACATATGATTGTCTATTTTTCCTAATTTCTTTTCTTACATGCCACTTTTGATTTAGCTCGAATATGCACAGGCTTGTGAGGGTATGAATAAAAATATTTTTTTATAAAAAATAAAAAATAAAAATGTTATGCTCACATAAAAAATCTAATGCTCTAAGAAGTAAGCACAGGATAAAAAAAAAAGTTTTTCATGCATACATATTGAAATATCTTCTATCTTGTTAGGCACCTCTCTATCATCAGGTTCTGGCAGATCACTTAACCTACTAAGGTGCAATTCTATCAAGGAGATATTATACAATATCTAGGAAAAAAGTATTTTTAAGCCATTTTAAATATGCTTCATACAAATTTATGCATTTCGTAGAGTCAACTACAATGCATTGTATTAGAAATCAATTTAAAAGTGTCTAAAATCTTTAATTGCATTTTCTCAAGCATTTTCATCCTACATAAGTTAAGAGGCCAATTAGGATCCACTCTAGATGTCAATCCCAATTCCTCAAAACTTTAATTAATAATATCCCTACCACTCTTTCATATAGATACCAAACTCACAGATTTTAAATCACCTAAATCTAAGCCGATATAAGTCCAAATTTTATACTATATTAGCTAAGTTTGGATTACTATTGTTCAGTGCCTAAAATAGATATAAGATTTAGGACATACTCAAAATCTTAACACCCCAACCTCCGAAAATATAATCTTAAAATTTTAATAAAATGATCAACTCAAATTAAAGCTTCTTTTGATCTAAAATTTAAAGTCTAATACATAGAATAAGTTGGGGCACTTCCAAATTTTTTTAGAATACTAAAGTGCCTCCTACTTTTTCCTCCTTTAACCTCTAGAAATAATTTCTCAAACTTTGATCCAATCCTAATTAAAATTCCTGCCTCACCTCCTTTGATATCACTTTTAAAAAAATCTCCAAATAAATTTTTTGATGTTGTTCTAATTGAGAGTATTCATAGGGAATTCAACCTCAAAAGGTCAAATTTGACAAAAGAAAAGTGTTAAATTGCTCAAAGGGTTTAATTTGACATAAAAAGGTCAAATTTGGCCTAATTAAGGCTTGCATTGAGCAATGGTTGACCTGGTCAACCATTGACTTGGTTAATTCGATCCAAAGGGTGGGGAGTTGAGCTTAAGATAGGTTTGAATTGAATTGAAATCAATTTGGGCTCAAAGGGTTCAAATAGGGTCAACTTGGGTTAACCTAGTCAACTGGGTTGACCCTAGGCATGGGCTTGGGCCCAATAGGTTGGGTCTGACCCACTAAGTCCAAGGGAGGTGAGAATTGAGCTTGAGAAGCTCTGTATTGGATTTGAAATCAAAAGAAAGAATTAGGGTCAATTTGGGTCAACCCAGGTTGACCTGGTCAACTAGGTTGACCAAGGGCCCGAGTTTGGGTTCAACAAATTTGGTTTGACTATTGGAATTGAATGGGAAAGGTCTTGAGGCCTGGCTTGGTCAATTTGACCAAGTCAAACCCTTTGACATAGAGTTTGAGCAAAAAGGTGGTCAACACACATGATATATTCTGTTTGAGCAGCCACTTAGGGTCCGTTTGGGACGGCATCAGTGCTGCTTTGCTTTATAAAAAATTATTAAATGAACGTTTGGCGCATTGCGGCAGAACTGCGGCAGAAAAAATTAGCGGTACATAGCTGCTTCTCGCAACCTTTTACCGAGTCCCGCGGTCCGCTGCTTTCCGCCAAAAAATGACGTAAATCCCCCAAATATTCTCGACCTTTGTCCCTTCGGCACCTTCCGCGACCCAACTTGCCGGCGACGAGGATTTCAGTCTGATTCTCGCCGCAGTTTTACGGGACAATGGCGTCTTCGTCGCTGGCGCATTGCGTCATTTGTGTCGTTCTCGTTGAAAGAGAAATCGAGGTGAGAAAGAGAGCTTTTCGCTCCCAAGTTGCCATTTTTTTTACTATACCTGATTTAATTTTGTCCGTGCTCTGTTCTGGGGATGAGGGGTCTCATTTGAACAAGATTGGTTGCAGGAGATGAAGAGGTGGAAAGTCCATGCTTTTGGGAACTGGGAGAACTGCGACGAGATGCCTATTACTCGCTACTTCGACTCCGTAAGCCAAGCGGGAACAAGTTTCTTCGGTGAGGAAGATCTCTTCAAAGTGCCTGTGGCCATGCCTATGAAGCATGGTTATCCTTATGGCGGCCATTGTCGCCGCAGTTTTACGTGCCAGCATTCGATGGATGGAGACTTTTTTTTTTCAGAAATCAAAATTTATATGAATGTGTTCCAAAGTCTTCAAAAGTTTTAAAATTTTCGTTTCTCTTTTGAGGAATGGTTTTCATTATAGGAAAAAAAAATTATATTATGATATTTAAAAGCTATATAAAATATTTCAAAGTTAATACAATTTTTTATTTAGAATTATTAGTTTATTAGCATATGCATTTTTTGAATAATTTGATATTTACATCATTTTTTTCATCTCAATATATAAGGGTATAAAGGTAATTTATTCCCATACAGCTGCAGCACAGCAACTTGACAGTTATACTTCCCAAACAAAATATACTGCTTTATGTACAATAATTTTTAAAAGTAGCTTTATGTACAATAATTTTATAACCTACTTTACCGACAGCTGCAGCCGTCCCAAACGCACCCTTAGTGCGAGTGACATAGAGGATTTTCAAGTGAGAGAAACTCCATTTTAGGTTATGTTGGGTTTGTTTTAGTTGCCGGGCCCGTTGGAAAAATTGTTTGGGTCAAGGTAGGTTATATTTTGCGTATCTTCGTTTCAATAATTTGGAGGTTTTTAGATTTTTTTTTTATCAAAATTATAATTTGGTGCTACAAAATGGCAATTTTTTCATATTCTAGTAAATTTTAGCATCATAACTTTTGATATATTTTTGATATGATTATTTTGAGCATTTGTTTAAAAAAAAAATTTTCTTGATGATTTTGAAAAATAATGATTTTTTTCAATTCTAAAATTTATTTTGACATTTAAAAATGGTACTTTAGTACTATTAAAGCTTAAAAATTTTATTATATATGATGTCTCATAATTTAGTTATTTAAAAAAATATATATGAATTTATGCTTAGTAGAGTTTTTCGTTGTCTATCATTAAAGCATTTTGGCAATTTTTGAATTTAGTTCAAATAAATTTTAATTACTATAATGCATTGAAATATGTGTATATTGATTGAAATATGGAATCTAGTTGGCAAAGAAAAGGTTTTTTTTTTTTTTTGACAAGGAGAAGATATTCTATTGGTGGAGATAATGGATTTTGTTATATGTTATATGTTAGAAACTTTGAAGTTGAGGGTTATTCTAATAATTATTATGAAATGTTTGTTTATATTGTAGTAAGTTTTAGTACATTCTCAATAGTTATTTAAATACAATCAGTATCAGTTTCTATTTTAGTAGGCTGCAAGCGAACCAAATGTTCGACGAGCTACTCGTTGTTCAGTTCGATTAAAGCTCGTTTGCGATCTTTTAATTAACTAAACAAATAAACTTGAACAATATTTTAAATACTCGATTCTTAAATAAACGTACAAACTTGAACACTAATGCGTTCAGCTCATTTATGTTCGCGAACAACATCATTTGAAGTTCGTGAACAAGCTCGACATTAAGTTCGATAAGAAGCTCGATTTGTGTTCGATTTTGAACTCGTGAATAAGCTTGATAAAAATAATTAATATTTGACTATATAATTAATTAAAAAAAATCATTACCTTTGTTACATAGACAATTGCTTTTATTATAAATGTGTTTATTCATAGATATGTTCATGAACGTGTTTATTTGATAGTTAAAAAATTCGTTAAATATGTTCTCAAACAAGCTCGATAAACACTAAACAAACGAACATGAACCGAACATGAACACTCCTTAATTTAAATGAATCAAACATGAATATAAATGATAAAGCTCGAACAAACATGAACCAAACTTGAACAAGCTGATATTAAATGAACACACACATACTCGACTCGGCTCGGTTCCTTTGCAGACCTATATTTTAATTTCATTTTTCTACATAATACTTCATTTTTTATCTCAATGTTTTTAACTCTTTCGGTTGGAGTTATTAATTCCTATTTAAGGCTACGATTGCCTACTGAGCCATGTAAGCTCACTCATGCTTTAGCTTTATTTTTAGGCTCGAAAACGGGTAAGGAACAAGCTGAGTAGTTTTGATATCAGGTTTTAATTTGTGACACATACATAAATTTTGTTAA
This sequence comes from Dendrobium catenatum, assembly GCF_001605985.2. Taxonomy (NCBI): domain Eukaryota; kingdom Viridiplantae; phylum Streptophyta; class Magnoliopsida; order Asparagales; family Orchidaceae; genus Dendrobium; species Dendrobium catenatum. The sequence goes on along the minus strand of NW_021319269.1, from coordinate 851,033 downwards.
TTTTCTTTTTGCAGGCTTAGCTTTTATTATTAGTGTACTTTTTTATTTCTAAGCATTGCTATAGATTGGCCTCAGATTGTACTTATATTTTAGATGATATATACAAAATAATTTTTGAGATTTAGTAGTCTTCCATTTTATGTTATATTCGAAAGTGACTTTGTGTTGTATATAAATTAGAAGTTTATTTTTTTTAGCTCTTCTCCAACCAAATCTTGGGGTTTGTTTCTATTTTTTATCATGATCAAGTACGATACAACCTAGGACATTGGGTTGGGTCATATAATATTAGGTTTTGATAGCCATAATACCAAATCACCACATAGCAGTTACTATTGGTTGAACTGATGAACTAATGTAAGATTAACAAACTGACAAGTTGATTCAGTAATGTTGTAGTGCTACTAGGTTAGCACCACAATGCAAGTTCAATTATTTGAAAAAATATAAATAAGAAGTTTACTTTTCATGTAGGAGGCTGAAGGGGGTGTGTTGTTGTGTGGTAGGGATTCCTTGGACAGTGCTTCTAGGTTAGCACCACAATGCAAGTTCAGTGATTTGAAAAAATATAAATAAGAAGTTTACTTTTCATGTAGGAGGCTGAATGGGGTGTGTTGTTGTGTGGTAGGGATTCCTTAGGGGGTGGGGCTATCTAGAGTTTGGTGAGGAAGATAGAGGGAGAGCAAGCCCAAGAAGTCAATTCCAAGGTAATGAGAGTTTCTAGTCTTATTGTAAAGAACTTACTAATTCTACCTTTCATTAGTCTACTGATTGTATTTTTTTAAAATTAATGACATTTTTATTATTTTAATTTATATAGCTAATTAAATCTTATCTCTTGGCTTACAATATGTGATGGGAGTGGTGGAGTGACCTGAGGAATTGTGAAAATAATTTAGGACTCTATCCATCGCTAAACAATGCTTAGATTTTTTTTTTTTTGATATAAAATAATAAAAATCCCACTTAATATATACAAGTATATATGCTAAATCAAGTAATATAATGATAGAGTAGAGTATTGATCCCATAATAAAGAATATTTACTTACAAATACTAGTATTATCAACTACAATTATAAATCCTACTCAATAAAAACAAATTTTGGTGGATATTCAATCACTTAATTTAAAAAAACATTAAATGAAGCACTATTTGAATAAAATGTTTTGGATTAATTGAATGTAAATATAATATATTTGTTAATTATTCTCTTTTATATTAATGGTATTCAGAGTATATGCATTATTGAACCGCTCAGTTGAGCATGAAGAGATAAAAGACTAATTAAATCTTCCAACCTCAATTCCACTCTAAGCTCCCATAGTCTATCACCCCTATGAAAATCATAGAAGAGTAAACACAACATGTACTGTTAAAATCCCCTCATTATAATTCATCCCTATAAATTTGGTATATGTCAAGTACTATGCCTATGCTTATATCGTACTACTAATCAAATATACCTAGTCATGCCTACTTTTTTATTCCTATGCTCCCTATTACACATGATATTAACTATATATATGGCTTCTATGTACATTAAATAAAAACCTAGCATATTAAAAATATTATTAAATTATTAATAAAGAGAATTCATTAATTAATAAGGAGAATTCATTAGTACTCCATATTTCATTTACACCATCAATCTAAAACTAGAGCATTTAGTTAGAAATGAAGAACAAATGAAGTGAAATCTTTTTTATTGATTACATAAAATAAATAAAGTATAGAAGAAAAGATATCAACTGATGGGTTTAATGATCACCTCTACACTCCTCCTTGAACATAAAGAATTTCTTCCACAAGCATTGACCAAACACTCTTATGAAGTGGATCTAGTGCTCCCTAAATTCTCTTAGTTATCACTCCTAAAGAAATTATAGAGAAGAAATATGAAAACTAAATTAACTAAGTGACTAAACTCTACTACTTACATTACAAATAGATTACTTATAGAAAAGTGCATAAAACAGACTCTAGCATCGCCTCGCTTTAGACACTTGCACCATGAAGTTAATAAAATGAACTAACGCTGCAACTCTAAAGAATTTCGTCCTCTAAGGTGTTTGCTATCATGGACCCGCTGTTTAATGAATTGACAAATCGCTTCACTGCAAATTGTGTCCTAATCGATTATAATTGTAGTGTTACGACGCTACTAACGGTTAAGCACTATGGTGTCCATGTGACACTACCCTTGGATTGGCAGCGTGTGCAGATATAAACTGGGTTTTGCAGCGCTGACTCCTCCGATATCATGGCATTGTCAAACATAGACTGGGCACCACCATGTCCATATTTGGCTCTCCAATGATGCTAATTATGGCGCCACAATAATATAGAATTCGACACCTAGGCATTATATGGTACTTGGAATTTCTTACATTTATTGTATTTTTTTCCTACATAACACAACTAAAATAACACAGTTTCACTAGTAATTTAACCTATAAAATTTAACAATATTTACACTCATCAATATTACTAGTATTTTTTGTTCTGATTCACAACAATACTAAAATAAATATAACTTTTTTCATGCATGTATTTTTAACTGTCATGGGTTCATAGATATTTATATATGTATTTTAAAATTTAAAACTTAGTTGATAGATTTCTTTAGCACAATCCTAATATTCAATTAATAAGTTAAATTTGGTAATTCACATATGTAATACTAGATTGAATTTAGGCTAAGTCCAATCCTCATGGGAATGATACTCTACTCATTACTTTATAACTTGGAATGATACATATAATTACTTAGAACTAGGGTTACACATATACTAGATTGTTTAAAGTGTAGTAATGACTACTTGGTCAGATGTATAGAGATAGTCAAGAGGATTTACGTATGATATTTATTGATTTAGAGAAAGTATATGATAAAGTTTCAAGAGAAGTGTTAATAATGCTTATATACAAGTCATTAAGGATATATATACAATAGCTATTACTTGTGTTCAAACATGACATGTTTTGATTAAGCATTTTCCAATTTCACTTGGATTATATGATGAATCAACTTTAAGCTCATATCATTTTGTTTTCCTGCTTTATGGATGTTCTTACTAGACATGTACAAGATGATCTACCTTATTGTGTGATTTTTGTTGATGATATGCTTCTTATTAATAAGACTTGAGAAGGAGTTGAAGAAAAACTTAATGTATGGAGGCCAAACTTAGATTATAGAGGTTTTCATTTCAATAAATCTAAAATCGAATACATGGAGTGTAATTTTTGTAGTAATAAATCTAGTGATGAGGCTGTTACATTAGGTGATTAAGTCATTAAAAAGAGTGCATATTTTAGATATATTTGGTATGTTGTTCAAAGTGATGGTGAAATAGATGGAGATATTATTAGTATAAATCAATTTGTATAGTTGAAGTGGAGGAATGCATCAAGCTAGAAAAAAACTAATAGAATAAGTCTTGGTAATATCCAATTCCTAGATATTGTCTGCCTATTTTTACATTCTTAGAAGATTTATATTTATTTTTTTTTTTGCCTGCAAATAAACACCCTGATTAAATTATATGGATAAAGTTGAAGTAAACATAAGTCCAATTATGTGCATTTATAGTATTTGTGAGACAAATCTTTTCTTACTCTTAATTATATGTGTAATGTACATTCTGAAATATCTGCTCTAATTGTAACATGTATTACAATGTGATTGTATTCTTAAAAAAGGATGTTTCATTCAATACTCGATTTTCTAAGAGGATTTTATATATTTCTCTAGAGAAATTGTCATGAGTCATTAATTACAATAATAAAGACTCCATAATATTCACAAATATTCTCTAAAGAAAAATATTGTTTATGATTTGTTTTGGGATCCTCAAGTTGTTTAATAATTATTGTATGCAAACACTAATGCATGCATCTTTTAAAGATTACCACCAATACCTTTTAAAGAAAAAATATCTTACAGTAGCTGAGGATCTACAAATTTGACAAGTATATGAGGATAATATTTAAAAATACTCCTTAAATTTCTCTCATTTTGGTGAATCCTAATAAGATTGAAGGAAATTTTCTGATTTGCAAGAAACTTCCCAATGAAAATTCTTGTGTGATCGATAAAGATTTTCATAATTCTACCTAAAAGAGAATGAGTAAGTGTGTGTTTGATCCTCAAGAGTAATGTGGAAGATTTAGAGATATATATATATATATATATAAGATACATATTGAACATGCATGATATCCCTATAGTGTTTTTTTAATGCACATAAGGATTATAATAAAGATAAGTATTAGGTAACTTGAACCCAACCATAAAGGGATATTAAATAATTACATTAATAAAAGGTGAAGAGTTCTAAAAATTTATGGAGAAAAGCAAGATGTTGACATTCATCACTTATAATACAATGAAAGGTGACAATAAGAAGAGGTTGGGTCAATTCTGCTAAAAATATTAGGGGATTATATACTTATCAATTATTATAAGAAGGGCGTGTCAAATTAACTTAGTTGAGAAGATTATGATAAGGTTTTGGTAGAGGAGGGACTTTAGTGTGATGGTGCGTAGAACTTGCATAGGTGCTATCAAAATGATCATCCCTAACTGGTTATTAATTTTGAGATAAGTGAAATCCATATGGTGATGGTATTCTCTCTTTACCATCCTCTTCTTAGAGATGAAGGGTTTAAGCTGAATATTGCTCCATCGTATGAATTTGATCCACCAAGAATAAAATTGAGGGGCCTTCACTAATATAATTATGTCATCAATAATCGAGGGAGTGGTTCTTGGATTGATGCGTGATATAAATATTTATTAACTTAAATAAATTAATATTATTTATATCTTTGATTTAATTTATCTATGGGCCTATTTGTTTTGAAGTAAAATTAATGCAAAGTATTTCTTTTGCTAGGGTTTTGAAAATATTAATATTTGGTTGGATGAAAAAAGCCCTAAGTTAATGTCCCAAGGCTACCAGGGGGGGGGGGGGTGAATTGATAGTTTTTAAAAAATTATCCCTCTTTTAAATGAGTTGAACCGAAAATAAACTTTAATGAATTTTTATAAAAGTTTTTTCAACCACAACTTTTTAAACAGAAAAATGCAGAAAACAAAAAGCTGTGAAATAAACGACACAAGATTTATAGTGGTTCGGTCTAAACCAGACCTACATCCACTCCCTAGAGGCACCCTCTGAGTATTGCACTAATACCAATAGTGTCTCTCCTTTTGCACCCACAGCAAGGCGGAGAAGCATTTATAAACACTCTTTTCACCACTACCCAGTGCGGCAGAGAACCGTCGTCCTTTTACACTATCCCCAGTGTTGGCAGAGAATTGTCATCCTTTTACATTATCCCCAGTGTTGGCAGAGAACCTTCATCCTTTTACACTCTCCTTGTGTGGGCAGAGAACCCTTTGCCTTTTACACTCTCCTAGTGTGGGCAAAGAACTCTTTGTCCTTTCACACTCTCCTTGTGTGGGCAGAGAACCCTTCGTCCTTTCACACTCTCCTAGTGTGGGCAGATAACCCTATCTCCTTGACAGATCTTCTCACAAGAAATCTAGAAGGAATAAAAAAAAAGAAGTAATCTCAAATCATAAATAGGAAATCTTACCTTTGAACACCGAGCGAAGCCTTCACGCTCCAGTGGTAGAAATCCTTCTTTGAATGCTCTCTCTCACACTCTCCTTGACTCTTTTTTCAATAGGCATGAAGATCAATGAGCAAAAAGATTGGGTGACAGTCTAATTTGAACTATATATACAAAAGACAAGAAAAACTGCCCAAAAACTGCAAGTTTTCAATTCTGTACGTAGTGGATCGTCCTGTACGATCGTGGATCGTCCTGTACGATCGTGGATCGTCCCGGACGATTTTACTTAAAGTGTCGGAAACGATCCTAATGTATATTGGTACGAACTATGTTCGTACACGCTCATCATCCCGTACGAACTAGGTTCGTCCGGTACAAAATGGTTATTTCATAGGTCGGTTCCCAAAATTCTGCAGGACGTAACCAACTGGGCTAAGTCGGTTCAGTTCGTCTAGGGACGAACGTGTTTCGTCCTGGTACGATTTTATACAGAGAGTTTTGTCCATGGACGAAGGTTCATTTCGTCCTGTACGATCTCAAACAGAGAGTTTCGTCCAGGGACAAAGGTTCATTTCATCCTGTACGATCACAAACAGAGAGTTTCGTCTAGGTACGAACCATGCTTTTCGTCTGGACGAACAGTGCAAGGTGAGAATCCAGAGATGTTCGTCCCGGGACGAATATAAAATTCGTCCTAGACGATTAGGACTTAGAAAGAATTTTCTCCCCGCCTGTTCGATCCATTGCTCTTCCTAGGGGTTAATTGACATGATCGTCCCGTACGAACTAGATTCGTCCCGTACGATCAGTTCACAAAAATTGTTCCCCCAAGAGTGTGTGTTGTGATTTTTCACTCAATTACAATCACTCCCTCTCATTTCAAAACTTATAATTTACAAATGAATATTTGCTAAATTTGATTTGAAGTCTTCATTGCTTGGAGTTGATTTTCTTGAAATGTTAGTACACACTAGAGCAAAAATAAATCTTCCAAAAAGTGTTAGTAGATATATAAAACAATAATATTTGAAATCATCAAAATAATACAAGTTGTAAGAATATAAAACATGCAAATAACAACTTTCTCTACAAGTTATGGAGCATAGATTATAACGTAATATTATTATTTCTCAAAATCAAATTGGATTCATGCCAGGTAGGTATACCATGGAAGCTATACATTTATTGGAAGGTTTGATGGAGAACTATAGAAAAAAAAGGAAGATCTTCATATGATATTTATTAATTTAAAGAAAGCATATGATAAAGTTCCAGGAGTAGTGTTATGGAGAGTTCTAAAAAAGAAAGGGATTAATAATTCATATATTCAAGTCAATAGGGATATGTATGCTGGAGTTGTTACTTGTGTTCAAACACAAGGTGGTTTGACCAAGTATTTTCCAATTTTAGTTGGATTACATCAATGATTAGCCTTAAGCCCATGTCTTTTTTGCTTTAGTCATGGTTGTTCTTACGAGAGATTTGTAAGAGGATGTTCCCTGGTGTATGCTTTTTGGTGACGATATATTCTTCTTATTGATAAGACTAAAGAGGGAGTTGAAGGTATGATAAAAAAGTACCAATCAAACTTAAGGAAAAATTCTATAAGATGGTGGTTAGACCTACAATGCTTTATGGTGAAAAATTTTGGCCATTAAAAGAGAAGCATAATATTAAGTTAAGTATTGTAGAGACACGGATGCATAGGTGGATGAGTGACTTTACTCTTAGAGACGAGATACAAAATGAACATATATGTTAAAAGGTTGGAGTAGCACCAATGGTAGATAATGATTAGAGAGAGTTGCCTTAAATGGTTTGGTCACCTAAAATGACGGCATTCCGATAACTCAGAGGAGAGTAGATGTATTAGATTTAACCTATGTTAAGAAAGGTAGATGTAGACCTAAAAAGACTTGGTTAGAAAATATTAGAAATGACCTTTCTTTATTTGATCTAAATGAGAATTTGACTCTTAACTGGGCACAATGGAGAGCAAATATTCATATAGCCGACCTCACGTAGTGGGATAAAGACTTGATGTTGTTGTTGTTGTGTAGAGGTTTTGAAGATATTGATGCTTGGCTGGACGAAAAAAAATATAGTGTAAAGTATTCTTTTTGTATGATAAATTATTCTACTTTTCCAAAAATAAATATTATACTTCATTTTGGATAAAAAATAAACTCAAACCAATTTTGATTAAATTTCTTTTTCATCGCAAGCAAACTGATTTGTTGGTCATCGCCACCGGCCGCCTACTGCCATCACCCTCCATTGTCGTAACTGATTACAACCACCTACCATCGCCGACCCCCAACCACCGCCGTTTCCGGCACCTATTTTCATATGTGATTAATTGAGATATTTACTTAAAATTTTTAAGATTTATTTGATCTAATTCAAAATGACAAAAAATCTATTAAGATAAAATTTAAATTCTAAAATAAATAACCAGATAATTTACTTAAATTTAGCACCAATTATATGAAATGGTTTTCAAAATGTAAGTCGTTTTAGACCCTTTTAGATGAGTTACATACTAGCAGGATTTAGAACGGATTTGAGGTGGATTTGAGCGAAATCCAGCCAAACGACCTAAAATGCAAAACATAATCTCACAGTAAATGAAAGAAGCAGTAGACAAAAATTACCCCTTTTCGGGGGAAATCTCAGATTTCTGAAATCATTTGATCTGACAGATTTAACGCTCTATTGACGCCAGAGGGAAGAAGAGTCTGCTCATTTCAGAATTTAACGCTCTATAGCAAAACATTCACACATGATTTAATATGATTTATCATGAATGTTACCAACCAGTTTTCAAGTTTTAACCCATCAAAATTTCATAAATTTTGATTTAGAGGATTTACTAAATCCTACTTAAATAAAATTCTGAATGATACCAAACAGTTCCTAAATACTACTTGCAACAGCACCAAGGTTTCAGTCCCATGGTATCTAAGACGAGTCTTTCTAATCTTATGTAGCCACTCGAGCTACTCCAATCTTTTCGAAGTGTATATGTTCACTGTCCATTTTGAGTCTCTCTTCCGAGTGCAAGAAGAAGGAAAAAAAAGAGGCGAAATGGAGAAGGGCAAAGGGCTGGTGGATCTCTGCATAGAAGCGGCGACGGCATGCAGTGAGAGCGTCGATATATGGCGGAGGCAGAGGAGGACTCTCGAGCGCCTTCCCTTTCAGCTCGCTGACGATCTGTTTCGTCGTCTTCACAGCCGCCGCCTACTTTCCCCTTCGATCCTTGAGTTTGCTCTCTCTCTCTCTCTCTCTCAATCCATGAATCCAAATTTTATTATCTTTCTGACCATATACACATAGGAAAAAACGGGCCAAATCCATGAAGCCTAATTTATCAAAAATTTTTCCCCCATAAGCGCATAGTAAAATAGGAAATAAAGGCCCAATTCATCTGGACTTTCTGTTCTATTGTCTCTTTCTTTGATCGTGCTCCCTTTTTTCTTTTTTTAACTGTTTTGCACTTTTTCTGCTGTTCCTAACCGTGAGTTTAGATATTTGGAATGAGATGTACGGCGACAAGGGCTTTGATAAGGGATGAACCCGATGGGGACGAAGACAGGTTATGATTCTGTTCGGGCACCGTTAGGTTAAGTTAACGGGTATGAGAAAACAGAGAAGAAGAGGAGCTGTTACAGGAAATTAAAAGCAGAGAAAGTAAATGGAGAGCCTGAGAGAAGAATTGATTTCAATTCATTTTTCATTAACCGCTCATGATTACACTGTATGGTATATATAGAAGAGAGGGAATAAATCAGTTGGGATTTTCTGTCCAAGCCGTAGCAGAGAGCGTGGCCTGCAATAGTGTCAGACTGCTGTGGCCGTTTTGCTGAGTGTAGTATTAGTGGAGTGTGCTAACAGGCCCCTCAAAATAATGATCCTGTGAAAGGATCGTTAGTTTATCTCTCAAAATTTGAAATCTAGCTGCTGTCAACAATTTGGTAAGGATGTCGGTAGTTTGATCGATGGAGCTGATGTGCATAACTGCTATCTTAGGAGACTTGATGTGGTGACTTATAAAATGATAATCAATTTCTATATATTTGGTCATGGCATGGAATACTGGATTATTTGCCAATGCCATGGTGGTGTTGTTACAAGAGAGTTTGGTGGGGTTGGTTTGAGGTGCTTGAAATTCAGCTAGCAGTCCTCTAAGCTAAATTATATATGAGGTAGCTGAAGCAAGGGCACGACATTCGGCCTCCGTTGAGGATTTGATGACGATAGCTTGCTTCTTGTCATTCCATGAGATGAAGTTTGTTCCTAGGAAGGAATAAAAACCTATTATTGATTTTCAATCGGAGGGATCAGCTGCCCAGTCGGCATCAACATATGTTTGAAGATTCAAGTCACTATGAACTATTGGGAGACCATAGTGAAGTGTTCCCTGAATGTAGCGGAGAAGCCTCTTGAGAGTTTGGTAGTTGTTGTTGGTCGGGTTGTGCATGTGTTGACATATCTGATTTGTTGCGAAGGCAATATCCGATCGAGTGATAGTCAAGTATTGTAAAGATCTTGCTAGCTTGTGATATTGGGTTGGATTGCTGAATGTGAGATTAGCCATTGAAGTTTTGGTCAGTTTGAGGGGCAGAGGAGTAGGCACCGGTTTGCAAGTGGAGAAGCCATTGGCTGTGAGTATGTCTCAGGCATAATGGGATTGGCTTAGAAAATAGCTTTGTTGTGTGTGGGAGATTTGAATGCTGAGGAATAGGGAGACCGGGCCTAGCTCTTTAATAGAGAATGTTGTAAGTTTGATAAAAGCTGCTGAATGGACTTATGATTTTTGCCCGTGATGAATATATCGTCAGCATATATGAGAATATACATTTGAGTGGTGGCATGAGATTATATAAGCAATGATGGATCAGACTTACTAAAGATGAAGCCGATGCTGGGAAGAAAATATATGAGTTTGCTATACAATTGCATTGGAGTTTGTTTGAATCCATAGATTACTTTGTGGAGTTTGCAGACATGGTTTGGAAGCTGTGTGTTTACGAATCTTGGTGGTTGCCGCATGTAGATATCCTCTTCGAGATCGCCGTGAAGGAAGGCATTTGAGACGTTCAGCTTAAGAATTGACCAGCTTTTGTGAAGAGCTATGGTGAGCAAAATCCGAATAATGGGATGTTTTGCAACTGGGCTGAAGGTTTCTCTATAGTCAATACCATACTCTTGGTTGAACCCTTTATCAACCAAACGGGCTTTGCACCGTTCTATTTCCAACAACAACCAAGAATGGATTTGTTAGGTGGAGGTGGAGCTAGTGACCTGGTAACCTATTTCTGAAGAGCATGGAATTCAGCGGGCATGGCCGAGTGCCATGATGGGTGTTTGTTGGCTTGAGTGAAGCATGTGGGTGTTCATTGATCTTGAGGAATGGCTAGAAGACCGAATATGGGTTTGGGTTTGAGGTGACTGGTCTTGAATCTAGTTTGCATTAGGTGAGTGGGTATATGGGTTGGCTGATTAGTGGAAGAAGTGGATGGTGTTGCTGATGAATGGGATGGATAAGTATTGATGAGAAGTGGAGCTGAGTGAGGGGGGAATGATGCATCAGGTTGGCTAGACTGGGTGGTGTGGAGAGGAGTTGTTGTGGTGGATGGTGGGTTTGGCTTGGTGGATGGAGTGTTCTGGATGGTGGATATGGGAATGAGAGTAAGTGGCGATAGGTTGGGGTTGATTATATATGTGGTGGATGTGGTAGTGTTGAGTTGAGTAGGGAAGGTTTGTTCATGAAAAACCACATGTCTTGAGATGTGAGTTTTGTTTGTTTGGGGATTGAAGCAACGGTAACCTTTGTGTGAGGTGAAATATTTAAGGAATATACACTCCTTGGATCTGGGAGTAAGTTTGTTGGGGTCTGATGTTTGAGCCATAGGAAACATAGACACCCAAATGTTCTTAGATGTGTATAGGAGGGTGGATGGCTGTGTAGAAGTTGGAAAGGAATATGAAGATTGCATGCTTTTGTTGGTAGTCTATTGATGAGGTAGTTTGATGTGAGCAGTGCATCGGCCTAGAAGTGGAGTGGGGGATGCGCAACATGTAAGAGGGTACGAGTTGTGTCAAGCAGGTGTCTGTTATTCCTTTCCTCAAGGTAATTTTGTTCAGGTGTGTAGGGTAAACTTAGTTGGTGAAGTATTCCATAGTCGGAGATAAATTTCTTATTCCCCACCCCCATCAGAGGGGAGAATTTTGATTTTGGAGTTGAATTGAGTTTCTGCCATATATAAAAATTGCTGAAATTTTGAGAGAGTTTCAGTTTTGGTATTCATTAAGAAGAGCTAGCAAAATCTTGAGTAGTCGTCAATAAAGATGACATAGTATCTATTGCCATTAAGAGACGAGACCGGTGTCGGTCCCTAAACCTTAGAGTGTATGAGATTTAATGCTGTCTTAACATGATTTGAACTTGAAGGAAATGGTAATTTATGGCTTTTAGCCATGTTACATGATTTCCATAAGATTGGAAGAGAAGAGATACATAGGGATGGATCTAATTTAGCTGTAGTATGCAGAATAAGTTGATGAGGATGACCAAGATGAGTGTGCCATTGCAAAGTAGCTGATAGGCTTGAGTGGAGATCAAGTGAGGAGGAGGGTTGACTGGTGGAGCTTGGATAGAGAGTGTCACAACTTCGACCACGTAGAAGAGTTTGATTGTCCTAGAGGTCCTTGATGATGAAACCGAAGAGTCAAATGAAATGGAACAGTTGTTGTCAGATGTGAGTTTATGTATAGAGAGAAGATTATGTGTTAAGGATGGAACGTAAAGGATATTGTGAAGAAAATAGCTTACGGCTGGAATCGGGAAGAGGAAGGATACCATGGCCACTTTATTGGATGGGGAGGGTGCTGTTGTTTTCTATTGAGATAGAGTCCGCGCCATGATAGTGATGAGGTTGCTGGGGGTTAGTAGCATCCGTTGTGAGGTGAGTTGAGGCGTCAGAATCGAGCATCCATTCGGTTGGGGAACTAAGTTGCTGAGGAGTGAGCGTAGCCTGAGGTGTTCCAAGAGTGTAATTGAGGTTGCATCTGTGCCAACAGGTGGTTGCGGTATGACTAGTTTTGTTGCAAATTTGACAAGTTGGTTTCACTATAGGAAATAGAGAGGATCCACGACCAGCAGGGAATGAAGGTTTGGTGGAAGAGCCGCGACCTCGAGTGGGATAAGGGAACTGAGACGGAGAGTTGCGGCCTCTATTGGATTTGGTGTTGGATGAATATAATGCAACATTATCCTTGGGGGCAGAGGCATCCTTGAGTAGTTCGTTTTGAATATTGATCTCCTTTTTGCAAAGCAGATAATAAAGAATGTTTGGGCTGATTGGGGTGAGGGAGGTGCGAATGGCTATTTTGAAGGCACTGCATGTAGATGGGAGGCCATTCAAAATATAAAGGGTGATGTCTTCAACATCAAGCTTGGATATAGCGGTAGTAATGTTATCAATGAGGGATTTGATTTGGCTAAATATTTTTGCATTCCATTTGTATATTGTGCAGTTCATTTTTGAGCTGGATGACCCTAGAAGGTTGGTAGTTTGCAGTCGATTCTCTAGAGTAGCCCAGATCTCATGGGATGTGGTTAAAGTGATTATGTATGAGATAATAGTTGGTGAAATGGTAGAGAAAAGGACATAGAACAGATTCTGGTCAATGAGGTGCCAAAGATGATAGGCGGTGAAGGATTGGGTTGGTTCGGGTGGTCGCACTTGTGTGCTAGTTAGGTAACCTTCGAAGCCGTTGGCGATGAAGAGTTTAAAGATTTGTAGCCTCCAAACCGAATAGTTCTTCTCATTGTTGAGCTGGATGTTGACGATGAGCTTGATATTGGACATAAGAAACTTTAAGGGTGAGGGTATGGTGAACTTTGCCATGGTGGTGGAAAGGGATGAGTTGGATTGAGCACCCGAGATATCTTTCTTTGCCATCAAAAAGCTGAGTAAAGAATGTCGGGCTATGGAGCCTAATGCTTTGATGCCATATTAGAAACAAAGAAGTCAAGAGCTGTTACAGGAAATTAAAAGCAGAGAAAGCAAATGGAGAGCCTGAGAAAAGATTTGATTTCAATTCATTTTCCATTAACGACTCCTAAATACACTGTATAGTATATATATAAGAGAGGGAATAGATTATTTGGGATTTTTTTCCAAGCCGTAGTAGAGAGCGTGGGTTGCAGCAGTGTCAGACTCTTGTGGCCGTTTTGTTGAGTGTAGTATTAGTGGAGTGTGCTAACCATGGTTTAAAATTGTGCAATGAGAGGCGCGCTTCAAGGTGCGCCTCAGCGCAATTTTGACCTTTTAAGCCTCGGCCTACACAATGAGAGCATGGAATGAGGTGTACGCCTCAAGTTTTAGAGGCGTCGGCCTCTAAAAATTAAAAAAAAGAAATCCCTAGCCTAATATTTATCTATTCGGTTCGGACCCCCCCCCCTGGGCGCATCTTCCGACATTTCCGAACTACTCCCTTCTACGAGCGATATTTTCCTCTTCGCCATTCGACCAGCATCGACTTCTTCCGTCATTTTTGAACCAAGTTATTCGCCTCTTGCTTGGATTTTTCCTCTACTGCGAGTTGGGCTAGAGTCTCCTTCTACCGGTATCTAAAAGCTCTTCTTCTTCGTGGTTGGAGTTTAGGGTTTATTGACAAAGGTGAAATAGTTTTACCTCCTTTTTTTCTTTGCACTCAAATGTGATTTTTTTGTTATACTATCACATTTATCGACATCTTCTTTTGGTTTTAGCTATTATAAGAAACTTTTTAAAGAAAAAATTATGAGGCCAACTGCAACAAGATTTGCCCATGCTTACTTGACATTAGGTTGTATGTTGGATGCTAGACAATCTTTAGAGTCTATATTCACCTCCACACAGTGGCTGAGTTGTGCTTGGGTGAAGAAAGCTGAGGGAAAAGAGATTATAAAGATTATTTTAAATGACATATTTTGGCAAATTATCTTGTACGCCATTATAACCACTAGACATTTGGTTCAAGTTTTAAGGATGGTGGATGCAGAGAAGAAGTCTGCAATATGTTTCATCTATAATGCTATGGATGAAGCTAAAGTGATGATTGCTTGCAACTTAGGAGGCCAAGAGGGATGCTATAGGGAAATTTAGAATATTGTTTGATGATAAGTAGGAGTTACAGCTTCATTGACACTTGCATGCAACAGGCTATTACTTAAACCCTCAACATCAATATGTAGAGAACAAGTCTACAATAAATAAAGTTGGGATTGTATCATTTCACGGATCAGATGATAAGTGATGCAACTGAAAGATTAAATGCTGACATGCAATTGGTACCTTTTAAGAAAAAAAAAAGATTTTTTAGATTACAACAAGAAAAGGATAAAATTGTCAAACTATCTTTAGGTAATTTCATTTATTGTTTTAAATATTTATTTAAAAATTATTTTTTGAGCACTAATTAAACTCCCTTATGAAAATCTTAGTTGAGTGGTGGATTCAGTTTGGTGTGGAACTTCAAATTGCAGCATTTTGCTGTGAAAGTTTTGGGCTTAACATGTTCTTCATCTAGTTGTGAACGAAATTAGAGTACCTATAATCAAGTATATACAAAGAGGAGAAATCATTTGTCGACATTGATGATGAATTCACTAATATACATCATGTACAATAGGAGACTCAGAGACAGGAACTTGAATAAAAAAGGATTAAAGGATGATGAAGATCCTTTACTTTGCGTGGATATGCATTTGATAATGAGTGGTTTTAAATGATGAAGTTTAAGTGATGCCGTCTGAATTACAAGATGAAGATTTAAATGTTGATTTCTTTGATGGTCATAGAGCATCTACATCCACCATAACTCAAGAACAAATCGGAAAGGTATATAAATAATATAAGTTTTCTTAAACTTTTATTAATAAATTACATTATTATTCATTTTGATATTGTTAAAACATATTTAGAGAAGAGGAAGATAACTGATATTGAGGAAGCTGATTGGGAGACATTGGACTCTATAGGAGAGGAGGAAGGGGAGAGAGCAATTCATTATAATGATGATTCAAATGAAGACCCCTTTAGTGATGACAGTGCTGATGACTTATGAGTTTTTATGTGATATGTCATTGCTATTTATTTTTGGAATTATATGTTAATGAAAAGAATACTGTGATTTGAGAAAGATAGAATTTTGAATTGAACTATATTTCATTTTGTCTTATTATTGGAATATTTTGATTTCACTTCATATCTTGTGCTTTTTTATGGTTTATATTATTCACTCATTAGTATATAAAATTTTTATCATTTTATGTTTTTGCAATCTTTTAATTTTGAGGTTTACGCCTCAAAATGCCTTGAGGCTTACGCCTCGCCTCACGAACGAAAAAAACCTCAATACCCAATTACGCAATTTTAAACATTGGTGCTAACAAAAGGGATTGTAGAAATTTGATAGGAAATACTTGAGTTCGCAAGTAATCCAAGAGGAAATACTTGAGTTTGCAAGCAACCCTAGCAATAATTGATAAAAGCAGCGGAAATAATGCGAAGATCTTGATGAAATCAATACAAAATGATATTCTATAATAATGGAATCAAAGCCAAAGCAAACCCAAAGCAAGACACAACTGATCCTCAATTCTAAAGGAGGATCGTTCTTTCCCAATCTCTAGACGATGAATCTAAAGCCCAAGACGCCAAAGAAAACTCCAAGAGAACAACAATTGATAAAAGCAGTGGAAATAATGCGAAGATCTTGATGAAATCGATCCAAAATGATATTCTATAATAATGGAATCAAAGCAAAAGCAAACTCAAAGCAAGATGCAATTGATCCTCAATTCTAAAGGAGGATCGTTCTTTCCCAATCTCTAGACGATGAATCTAAAGCCCAAGACGCCAAAGAAAACTTCAAGAGAACAACTCAAAGCATGCATAACCCTAACCTTAAATAAACCATACTATTAATATATCAATTCCCTAATTCAAGCGGCATAACCCTAAATAAACCATGCTGGGTTGGTACTCCTCCAAGGTTTTTGCCTTTCTGTGTTTCGTCTATTCTTTGGCATTATTCTGATTACCTTTGTTATTCTAGAAGTGTCCTGAGTTCTCGGTTGTGGCTGATTGGTTATGGTGGTAGGATCGAGCTCACTTGGGTTACCTAATTTATGTTTGTTTGGTTTGAAACTTCCTAAGTTCTAATCGCCTATCCCTTTGGTTGTTTTTATTGTGGTGGATCGTTTCATACGGGCCTTTTGCTGACTGCTTTCTGTGGTACTGGCTATTGTGTGATTTGGCCGGGCCTTCCAGGCGCTATGTTCCATTGCGATGGATGGATCTAAATTGCTTTTTCAACTATTCCTCTTTAAACTTTTATTTAGTATGGCTTATACTGTGTGTAACTCAATGCTCCGTCTCAATAGTTGTATTTGTACTGTCAAGCGGCATAACATATTGCTTAATCTTTTGCTTATCGATAGTAAGAGCTATTTCTTTAGTATGATTTCATTGTGTTAATTTTATTTGGGTTTTGATCATCGCTTTCTTGAGTGTCCCTGCAGCCTTTTTTACACGTTTTTGTAGACTAGTGCTCGTTTTGTGCGGGGTCCTCTTCGGATGGGAAAGGCTTTGCTGAATGTTGTTTCTTTTTCCGATTCCATTCTTTTTCTTAGAATGTTATTAGGTTGTTTTGTACTCATGCTTAGTGGGGATCGATGGCTCTTAGGTTTTTTGCTTTTCTTTTTGTAGCTCTTTCGAGCAGTAGCGAGCTAGTAATCCCCTTAAGGACTTGTAATCCTTTTTTTTATTAATCGCGTAGGCCCCTTTTGTGGGTTTTTACAAAAACAAAAAAAATTCTCTAATTCAAACATCCTTAATTCAAATTTTCCCTCCACCCTAGCCTCCCAACCCTCTCTCATCAATTTACTCCTAGTGGGCCCACTAGTGTGGGCGACAAGAGGAAAAGGAGGCGGCACTTGCCCGCCTCCTGTAAACCTGAGCCGGCCTTTGGGCCGGCTGGGCCGATTCAGGTTGAACACCCTATTTATCAACGACTGAAGGGGCGTTGGTAAGCCCAAACGGCATAATTAGAAACTCATAATGCCCCATGTGTCCTGAAAGGTGTCTTTGAAATATCTTCCTCCCTCATTCGGATCTGTGGTATCTAGACTTCAAATCCATTTTGGTGAATATCACTGCTCCATATAGTTCATCCAAGAGCTCGTTAATCACAGGAATGGGGAATTTATCCGGTACAGTCTCTTTATTCAACGCAATGTAATCCACACAAAACCTCCAGCTCTCATCCTTTTTGACCTGTAAGATTGGACTAGAGAAATGACTCACACTTGGTCTGATGATTTCAGCCTTCAAGATCTCCCTAATTAGCTTCTCAATATCATCCTTCTAAATTTTGGGATAGTGGTAGGGTCGTACACTAATCAATGACATCCCCTCTTTAGCAGGATTGCATGCTCCTGCTTTCTGAGTGGTGGTAAACCTTGAGGTGACTGGAACATCTCACTGAATTGTTGTATGACTGGTTGCACTACTAGAGAAATGTCTCCCTCTTCTCTCACACTGATCCTTCACAGGTCCGCTCCAGCACTGTCTCAGAGAGCTGATCCAATCTATTGGCCAAGTACCCGAACTTGTCATGGTAATCTGCCACGGTCACCTTCTGTGTTAAGGCAAAGAATTGGTCATAGAAGTCTCCTCTATTACCGATTCATAAATGTTCTAGTAAGCACTCCTTAAACTCCCTCCAGCTTTTGATGGGTTGCCTCATGTCTCGCCATTGGTACCAAGCCAATGCCATCCCCTCCAAGCATAATCCTCCTGCTGTCAGCTTCTCTTCCTCTGTCAATCCGTTGACGGAGAAATATCGGTCCACCTTATAGATCCAACCATGGCCATCATCACCCTCGAAGATGGGCTTCTTCAGCTTCCTCACCTTCCTCACCTTTGGGTCACCCCCATTGCCCCTGAATCCTCCATATTCTCCCATTCCATGAAAAGGAGGTGCTCCCCAGTTGTCACGATCTTCCCTCTGACGATCATAACAACACCCTTCATTAAATTCCCCTCTTCTTCTTTCAAAATCAGCACCTTAGTGGTAGAAATATCCCATTTTCCCCACCAAATCAGCACTGCTCTTTTCGTAGCCCATACTCATCTCGTCTCTAGAAAGTGGTTCTAGAGGTGGTATGCCGTCCTCTCCCCTAAGGATCTCTACTTCCGGATTTTCCCGCCCCCTAAACGGGTTCAGATTCCCTCCTCTCCCATGACCCCCGGTGGTCTCCCTTGCTTCTGTTGTCGCCGGATTGATCTTCACGTCTTGTAATTTCTTCAACATCAGTTCCATCAAGGCGAACTTCCCTTCCATCTTTTCATTATTGGATGAAATTTGATTTTGAAAATTAGAAAATTTTTCCTCCAATTATGATTTTATTTGCCCAATTTCACCTTCCAAGACTTCAACTTTTTTCCCAGCCATCCTTCTTCCCAATATTTACGAGAATATCTTCTTTCAGATGAGCTTTCTCCGCTGAAATTTCAAAATTTCAGCCGCCGATGGTCCCAAGATAACGCTTTGATACCAATTTGATAGGAAATACTTGAGTTCGCAAGCAACCCTAGCAATAATTGATAAAAACAGTGTAAATAATACGAAGATCTTGATGAAATCAATCCAAAACGATAGATTGTAATAATAGAATCAAAGCAAAAGCAAACCCAAAGAAAGATATAATTGATCCTCAACTCGAGAGGAGGATTGTTCTCTCCCAATCTCTAGACGATGAATCTAGAGCCCAAGACACCAAAGAAAACTCAAAGAGAACAACTCAAAGCATGCATAACCCTAACCCTAAACAAGCCATACTATTAATACATTAATTCCCTAATTCAAATTTTTTCTTTCACCCTAGCCGCCCAACCCTCTCTCATCAATTTACTCCTAGTGGGGCACACTAGTGTGGGCGGCAAGAGGTAAAGGAGGCGGCACTTGTTCGCCTCCTGTAAACTTGAGCTGGCCTTTGGGCCGGCTAGGCCGGTTCAGGTTGAGCTGGCCTAACAAAATTCTTGTTTTCGGCGCTATTTATGTCAATAGAAGGATTTGGGTGATAGATATATAAATTGTAAGTTTTTGTGCCATGTAAACCTCCCTATAAAACAATAAAATAAAAATAAAAGGAAAGTTGAAAAAGCTCTAATCAGTGGTTGTAGATTCATAATCAACGCACAAATTGTTTGACTTTCATTTCATTTATGTACTTCTCTTCAATTTGGGAAAAAATATAAGGAATGGTTGGTGTTTAGTTCTCATTGTTACCAAAAATGCATTGATCTGTTTATATTATGGACGTTTTCAATGGGATAACTTACATATTTGATGATTCAAGAGATATGATAGCCAGCCTTAAGGATGTTGGAAAAGAGTAATGTGCATTTGTTCAATTTCTTTGTGAGAATGGTGTTTGATGCCGGTGGGAGCACATAGTGAATTTGGGTTTAGATTTGGTTGAACTTGCATTTCTTAACCTTCTATCTGAATCTTTTCTATAGTAATCGACCATTAGTGGTCATTTTAGATTTTTGTAGTTTTAAGAATTATTTTTCAGTTTTTTTCTTGAAATCAAATTCTGACTTAAACATTAAATATGCAATATTTTATAAACCTATTAGATGAATGCAAATTTAGCACATTTCATATATGATATTTCAGTTCTATATTCATTTATTAGTGATTCTTTTATAAACAAATTAGATGAATTGCAAAGGTAGCACTTTTCATGTGTAATATTTCAGTTCTATATTCATTCATCGGTTATATTTTTTTTCTTTTTCAGCATTGTTGCATCTATTGATTGGAAATATGTAATTTTTTTTCTGTGTTGATAAATTGTATTCTGAAGATTTCTTGAGCAAGTTTTGTTCTATTGATTAAATCTCTCAAACTAGTGGGCATTGCATTTGCAGAATTTTCCAGTTTTGTGTCAATGAGGTTGATTTGAGAGGTGAGAGTTGTGTGGATGCTGAGTGGATGGTTTACCTGAGTGCATTTCGTTACTTGCACAGTTTGAATATTGCAGATTGCAAGAACGTCAATAATTTTTCTCTTTGGCATCTATCAGGTACAATTTCGTTTGATGGTGTCTTTATATTGTACTTTATAGCCATATATTTTTATTATTCTAATAAAATGTATCTTAAAGACAAACTCAAGATATAATTTAAAGTTATCCATACATTATGTCAAAATATAACATAAGTAAATATAAAAAAAAATCCATACATTATGTCAGTAGCATGACCATTTGTCGTACTTTCACATTTTAAAAAACTAGCCTTTGTTTCTATAGCGTGCGCAAATTTATAAATATCAGCAACTTAAGTATTTGCTTGTGTGGCATTTCTTTTTAGCTTGTGACAAGGCTTTTAAATGCCAAAATAAGATATTTAAGCTTGATCTTATTGACATACCATTCATGCACTCCCCTGAGTTCTACAAGCCTCTAGCAACTCTCCCCAAGGAGGTGAGTTCTCTATCAACAAGACATGGGGGGGCAGCTATAGAAAATTATTTCAGTTCTTGTTCATTTGGTAAACTTTCTATTGTTTTTTTAATGTGTTCTAGTTCTGTCAGTCTTGCTATTTTTAAGTTTGTTATAAATGTATAACATTTTTAAAAGAAAAAAAAAAGTGGAAGAGATTTACGGAGTTGTAAAACAGTGAATAACTAGATCCTAGTAATAAAAGAAATTTAAATATTATATCAGGTTTTTGAAATAAAAACTACTAAACATAATAGCTAGAATCCCTCAAAATCAACCCATTGCATCACATTAGTTGCTTTCCATAAAATCTGAAACTACAAGGTGGCAAGGTTTGAGTGGCTGAAGGAATTAGCAACATAGGAATGGCCGCCAACCTCCTACTATTCTTTATTCCAACCAGTAGGATTAAACTTATAGGGAGAAGGCCGCCAGCTTTTACTATACAAGAAATACCACTTAAGAAGGCCTGTTGTCCACACACAGGGAACTAGTATCTTCTTTGGACTAAGCAAGTATTGTAGTCGATCAGTCACTTTTGTTTTTATCTCCCTTTAAGCAAGATTTAAGATATCATGTAAGTCTAGCTTGCTAATTATTTTCTCAAATAGGGGTTTTTTCAATCCCTTGGTGAGAATGTCAATAGTTGCTTTTAGTTAATATATAAAACATATAGATTTTCTTATAAATTTTTTCTTTAATAAAGTGTCAATCATCTTCACCATATTTGGTCTGATCATGATGAACATAATTGTATGCTATAATGGTAGCAACCTTATTGTCACAATATTCTATCATAGGAGCTTTGATATTCACTCAAAGTTTTTCTAGGAGTAGCTTAAACTAAATTAATTTACTAATCCCATTGGTCAAGGATCTAAATTCTACTTCAACACTACTTTTCACAATATTTTTTTTATTCTTTAGGTTACAAGGCCTCACATGTGTACAGTGCCCAGATGTGTTTTTTCTATCAAATATAGACAAACTTAATTAGCACTAGTATATGCTTCTATAATTATAGATTCCCTTCTCTTAATGAATGAACCCCATTTGGGATTCTCTTTTAGGTATCTAAGTATTATTGTTAATCTTTCATGCAACCATTAAAAAAGCGGACGAGGCGTCCGCATTAAGTCGCGCCTCAAGTCGAGGCGGAAGTCATGCGTATCGGGGCTTACACCTCAAACCATCCAGCGAAGCCTACGATTTTTTCGCACGAGACGTACGCATCAGAGTGTAACGCCTCGAGGCAGTACGAGGCACCGCTTTTAAATTTTTTCTTTGGTATATATGTAAATACGACGTAGCTGATTCGTGTTCGCGTATTCGCGTATAGGATTAGGGCTTCCTATGAGAATTGAAAGGCAAACTGGAGGCGAAGCCGTGAGGG
This sequence comes from Dendrobium catenatum, assembly GCF_001605985.2. Taxonomy (NCBI): domain Eukaryota; kingdom Viridiplantae; phylum Streptophyta; class Magnoliopsida; order Asparagales; family Orchidaceae; genus Dendrobium; species Dendrobium catenatum. The sequence continues at coordinate 828,486 of NW_021319269.1, read as the reverse complement.
AAAGAGACGAAGCCGTGAGGGAAGGAGACGAAGTCGTGAGTGCAGGAGATGAAGTCAGAAGGAGACGACGCAGGAAACGAAGCCGAAAGCAATAACGGTTTCGAAAGCAGGAAACGAAGCTGAAGTTGTGAGTGCAGGAAACGTTCAGGCCTCGGTTAGGTCGGAAGAGCAGGTGAGCGGTGTTGTGGCCTTGACTTTGAGGTG
>NW_021319269.1:782733-827842 GCF_001605985.2 Dendrobium catenatum | reverse complement strand
TTATAAATTATTAGCATGACTAGTGGCACAAGAAGGAAAGATCCTGCATGGAAATATGGAACTCAAGTTGAAGAGTTAGGCGAAGGTGCAAAGAAGGGATATGTTTATATGAAATGTAATTTCTGTGAGAAATGCAAAACTGGTGGCGTCAAGAGGTTGAAGGATCATTTAGCCTGCACTCATGTTAATGTGGGACCATGTGCAAAAGTATCTGATGAGGTGAAAAAGGAATGTATAGATTATTTAATGAAATTTGCCACCACAAAGGAGGTCACACAAAGAAATATTGAAGAGATGATAGGAAACTCTTCTTATTATGGATCATAGTACGAAGGTTCCAGTAGTGAAAGCCATCTAGTTTCTTCTAATTGAGGCACTCGGGGTCCTATGGATAGATTTATGATAAATATTAATGACGAGGATAACATAAATATTCAAGATATTTAGCCTCCTACAGCTACAAAAAACTCAGGAACAGAGTTTGTTTGGATATCGCCAGATTCATCTATAAAAATGGGATTCCATTTAATGTTGTTAGGAGTCCGTCATGGATCAATATGTTACAATTCGTTGGAAGCTATGGAAGAGGACTACAACTTCCAAGCATGTATGAGCTGCTGACTTGGATGCTGAATGAGGAGGTTAAGACAACTTCAAAAATGGTGGATGATATTAAGAAGACTTGTATTGAGACAGGAGTGACAATAATGTTAGATGGTTGGTCAGATATTCGACACAGAAGTATCATTAATTTCTTGGTCAACAATCCATATGGAACAGTTTTTCTCAAATCAGTAGATGCTTCAAGCTTTGTAAATGATGCACAATTATTGTTTAAAATGTTGGATGAAGTTGTGGAGGAAGTGGGAGATGTCTTAGTAGTACAGGTTGTTACTGATAATGCAAGTGCATACAAAGCTGTAGGGAGAATGTTAATGGAGAAGAGGCCTCACCTTTACCGGACTCTTTGTGCTGCACATTGTATTAACTTGATGCTTGAGAGGTTGGGACAGTTGCCTCAACATAAATCAGTAATCTTGAAGGCCAAATACGTTAGTAAGTTTATATACAATCATTCTTGGGTACTCAGCTTGATGAGAAAATTCACTGATAAGAAAATTATTAGACCTGCTGTTACAAGATTTGCTACTGCATATTTAACATTGCAGAGATTCATGGAGTTAAGACAACCTTTGAAAGCAATGTTTTCTTCTGAAGAGAGATAAATGTTCATGGGCCAAAAAACAAGAAGGAAAACAAGTTAAAAAGATTGTTATGAAAGACGATTCATTTTGGCGCAGTACAAATTATGCTTTGAAGACTACAGGACCATTAGCAAAGGTGCTTAGAATGGTTGATGGTGAGAGGGCCCCGGCTATGAGATTTATTTATGAAGCAATGAATAGGGCTAAAGAAGACATTGCAAAAGAATTGAGAGGTCAAGAAAATGCCTATAAAGAAATATGTGATATTATAGATGAAATGTGGGATCGACAATTACACCAACACTTACATGCTACTGCATACTATTTAAACCCCAAATTTCATTATGATAAGGATTTTCATTTTGACAAAGAGGTGAAAACTGGTTTGTATACATGTATGAACAAACTCATTTCTGAAAAAAAACTACCTCAAAGTGAATGATCAACTTGAGAATTTTCATTTAAAGAAGGGAATGTTTGGATTTAGAGCAGCACAAGCATGCTACAAAACACGATCTCCTGATATGTTTATAGTTTGTGTATTTATAATTTTAATATTAATATTTATGTTTAAGTCTTCTACTTCAACCAATATTCATAAAATACTATGTTTGTCTTCATGTAGAACATTGTTGGGCTCAGTTTGGAGATGATGTTCCTGAATTGAAAGCTTTTGCACTTAAAGTTCTTAGCCTAACGTGTTCGGCTTCTGCATGCGAGCGTAATTGGAGTAACTTTAATCAAATTCATATAAAGAGAAGAAATCGATTGGAGGCAGATCGAATGAACAAACTAGTTTATGTTATGTTTAACAAAAAACTGAAAGATGGACATCTCAAATTGCAGAATCAAGGAAATATTGAGAATAAAATTGACCCTTTGTTTATTGATGAGTTACAATCTGATGATGAATAGGTTACTCCTAAGAATGCTGATGTTTCTGAAGTTGAAGCAGAAGAAGAAACTCATGTCAATGAAGAAGACAATGAAGCAACTACCCATGTATATAAAAGAAAGAAACAAAGTGAGATTGGAGCTTCAAAAAAATTCATAGGTATTCTTAAATATAATGAATTATTTTGTATGTTACTATTGTTTCATTTTAAAGCTAATGAAATATTAATTGATATAGGAGATAAAGGAAAAATATTATAGATGAAGAAGAGTTTGAGGATGACTTTGACATTAATTATGAAGATTCTTCTGAAGACAATCAAAGTGATGATGAGCCTGCTTTGGGTCTTGATCCTAAGCGAATGTTTTATTTTTAAGTGAGTTTATTTTAAATCTTATATTCTAGTAATATTATCTTAAAATCAATTTTCAAATTCATAGTTGACATAATATTTTGTTATTTTTTATCATTATTTATAATTTTAAATTAATTTATTTTAATCGTTTTGAGGCTTACGCTTCGATCTGCCTCAAGGCTTATGCCTCGCCTCGCTTAAAAAAAATGTCTCGATTCCCGATTTTGTCTTTTAAAACCTTTCTTTCATGTGTTCTTTGTGAGGAGGATGCATGAAGTGACTTATCATGTCAAAGGTAATATCAGGTGTAATATGAGCCGAGTTAGTTAGTTTCCCAACCAGCCTTTCTTGTACTCCTTTATTGATTGGATAGCTAAAGCTAAGATCACTCATTTTGTGCTACGTATGTTGGAGTGCTGACAAGTTTGCTTCCAATTAATCTATTTCTTTTATAAGATTTTGAACAAATTTTCTTTGCGAAGTTGCAAGGCTAGATTTTTTTCTAGGTATTTTTTTATTCTGAGAAAAAAATTGAGATATTTAATTCTTTTGATTTTGTATTCTTCCGCAAAATTTTTCTTTGAGGTACTTATTTCTAACTAATGTCTATTGTAATAATGATATAATCATCATACACAATTAATATGGTAGACATGCCTAGAATAAAGTGTGATGTGAGTGCACCTATTAAACCCTGTTTACACACAACTTGGTAAATATTTGAATTCGAATTAGGATTTTGGTGATTGTTTGAGCTCTTAAGTAGATTTCTTCAATTTACATACTAAATCTTTTTTTTTTTTTGGTCTTAAAGTTATTGATCTCTTGAGGAAGGTCCATGTAGAATTTTTCATTTATGTTACCAAATTTTTGACATATAGTTAGTTAAGTGGCTATTTATATTTTCAAAATAGTCTATCCTATAAGTTTAGTTGAAATCTTCTGTAATCAGTTGTGCTTTATTTCTCTTGATTGATTGAATAGATCAATATTTCATATTGAAGGCCCATTTATATCCAACATGTATAGTATGCTTGGGTCTTTGAATTTTTTTTGTTTTTGTTCAAGAGCTTCTATTTCCTCTTCAATAGCCTCTCTCTCCATTTGGTTTATTAAGAACCTTTTCTATAGTCGTTGGGATTTTAATTTCAGTTAGGTTGGATATCAAACTTCTTTTCATGGATAGATGATCACATCTTGCCCCATTTATTAGAGGGTGTTGGGTATTGATATGAACTTTTTTTCTTAGAGCAATGGGCATTTTTTTATAATATTACATGGAAGAAGATTTTGTGAACTTGTCGAGTCGAAGTAGAATCATGACAAGCTTTGGGATGTAGAGTAATTTTATTTCTTCGTAGAACACACACACACACACACACATATATATATATATATATATATATATATATATATAGTACTCTTTTTTGTATGCAAGTTCTACAAATATAATTTCAATTGAATAGATCAATTTGTGCTAGGCAAGTAATTATAACATTGATTTATTATTGTTTTTCATTTCTAATATGATGATATATCAATGTCTATACACAATTTAAAAATTATAATGCTGTGTTCGCACCATAACCGTGTCCTATATTTTTTATATGGCCGTGTCCCGTGTTCGTGTCACTGTGTTCATATCAGTGCATCATATTTGGAAGGTTTAGGCACTTTGTGATATTAGTAGGTTGTAGAATTTCAGAGGAAAAGTATTGAAGTTTCCTTCTCCTTCACCCTCTTGAAGGGAATTTGTCTAGAAGAAGGATTTATTTTCAACGAAGGTGATATCCATGGATGTGAAGATTTTACATTTTTTAGGAAAATAATATTTTTATCCCTTTTTGACTTGCCTATAACTAACAAAGATACATTTGAAGGATTTGAAATTAAGGTTATTTTTATGATTCGTGGTTGTGGACAATGACAGTGTACTCAAAGACCTTAAGTAGAAAATTTAAAATTGTATTGGTATTTGGAAAATATTTGTAAAACACATAGATTGGGGTTTTGATTTGAAGCAAATAAGCAGATAGGTAATTTATAGGGTAGCAAGTTATGAGTATGGCATCACCCCAAAAATATTGAGTATTAGTGGTGAATATAGTAGATTTAACTGTCTCTAATAATTCTCTATTTTGTAGTTGGGCTATAACATTTTGTTGAGGTGTATTGGTGTTTTGCATTAGATTGTCTTTCAACAAGTATATATGATCATCAATAAAAGTAATATACCATCGTTTGAAATTAAAATTTTGAGATCTAGATGGGCCCTAGATGTCATTATGCACAATACAAAAAGATTTGATGGTTCTATATGATTCATATTTAATGGTAGCTTTTTGGTGTTTGACAAGCTGACATATTTCACATTGGAAAATATCTTTATTACCAAAAAATGAAGGAATTTAATTTTTAAGATAAGAAAACAGGATTGACAATAATTTTTCGCGATATGTGGTATTGAAATTCACAAAATTTTGGTAAGAATGTGGTTTTTCAGTAACAATATTTTGCCATATTGCTTATATATAAGAGATTGCAATTGTCACACCCCATGTTGAACCCCTCTAGGACAACAAAAGGAAAACAAGGAAACATTTTACTAATTCATTGTATAACATCACTTCTACTTAATAAAAAATTATGATGATGATCATTCTATTTAGCACATTATGCTATTTTCTAAAATGGAAGTAATTTTCATCATTATTTATCCATTCATATATTAAGCTATTAGAACAATTCAAGATTCTATTTATATCATAATTTTTTTTATATAAAATAAAATGAACTTATCTTCCAAAACTCTACTAACAATAAAACTGTGCACCCAAAATATCTAAGCTTGACTCCTATTTTTGCTCTACCTTTCCTTATCCATACTTGAAAGAATATTTAACATAATAGCATATGAGCTAAAGCTTAATAAGATAAATAATTTAAAGATAGAAAGTAATTAACATAAAAGCTTACTTATACTCAAATATTATCTCATGTGTTACCTTTAACCCTTTTATAATATATACTAGAATTAAAATCTGATTACTTCGCAAGCAATCTATCTAATTAGAATAATGTTATAGTAAACATTAGAGTTTTCGATGTTGATCCTATTTTATAGATTATTAACAATTATTTGATCTTCTTTTGTTGAGTGCATATATCATATAAAGTGTTTTTTCAGCTTTAGAAAATATCATGTATATTAAAGCAGTTCATTTGGCTATTATAAGCTCAAAAATTATGTGTCAAGGATTTTTTGGAGACTTTGGTACCCTTACTTTTACAAGTCATTACATAGATCCTAATTGAAGGGCCATTTGTCATTCCCGAGGGGCTTGCCTTGTTGGCCTGACCTGTATAATTTACTACCTTACCCATGTTTCTTAATGTATGATTTTTTGAAGCTCATTTCATTGTATTTCATATTTGAACATTTCGATGTAACATCTCATTTTCATCTTAAAATTTTAGATATACATGCAACTCTAAAATGAAACTATATAAACATTAAAAATCAGATATTCTTATTTTCATAAAAAAGACATAATGATCATATTATCATAAATAAGCAGATGTTGAAATTAATTTATAATAAATGCACATTGTGAAATTTAAAGTTGTGTATATTACCTAACTGAGGGCATTGAAGGTCAATCCACAGATATACAATCACACTATTAATACCTTGAAGCCTCTTTTGCCAGTAGATGATTTGATGAATAGGTTTAGCATATAAAAATCTCAATTTTCACTTCTGATACAATTAAAACTTAATTTAAACTCAAATTAATATTTTTACCTCAAAAAAGTCTCTCATAGAAATCGCAACGTCCTCAACTTCAATCTGTAATCAATTTAACAAAGAAAGTGCGAAAAACCAAATTTTTATCTCTCAACCCTTGCTTTTCCTTCTCTTTCCCTCGGCCTACTCTCGATTTTATGCTGTAGGTTTACTTGTGAAAGCCTCCGGCTGAAGGAAATTTCATGAAATGAAGTTACTTAGATACCTGCTAGTGAGATTTTTGGCTAAAGGGTCAAGCTAATATCTTTTTCAGGATTGAGCAATATGCATAAAAGATCTAATTGCTTTTTGTTCAATAAAATGTTGCCAAGGTTTTCATATGTTTTTTTTTTGTCCCTTTCTTCTGGTTTCCTAGGAATGAGGTCTTTGTATTGTTTTTAAAAATTGATTCTATTTGTTGGCTTGTAGTGATTTCTAGTAATTTCTTTTGTGTGTCCTGAGTTTAGCTCAAAATGCTAAATTTGAAGTGCATATTCTTAAGTCATGAGAGTTTTCTTACTACTACCTCAAAGCATTTTTCTTCGTCTCCATTCTTCTCTTTGAACTTCAACAAATGCTTCTCACTTTGGCTAGTAGAATCGTTGGGATTCTTCCACTTACTTCATGTAGATCTTTATTGAGACCTGCAAGGAAGTCATATTTTCTTCTTTTGTCCACAAGTTTAATGTATTTATGTGCACACTCCCTGCACCCATCATTTGCCTTGAAGATATCCAGTTCTTTCCTGGATGAGTGTGACGTATTCAGGGATGCTCATGCTTTCTTACTTGAGGTCACGAGCTTGATCTCTTAATTAACACAATCGAACAAAATATTCAAGATTAGAGTACACTATATTGACTTTTTCTCAAGTTGCTTGTGTGGTGTTGTTGGCCACCTAATGTATTCTTTGATAGAATTGATAAGCCAAGATATTACTAAAGCATTGTTTTTTATCCCATTATGAAGAGGGGCCAATCATTTCAAGTTGATGGATTGTATCATTTAAGTATCCAAACTTTATTCTTCATTTAATTACTATTTGAATCAAGAGGCCATTGGAAGTTCTTCCCATTTAGTTTATAGGACATAATTTGAAGAGGTAGGGCTCCATGGGGACTCCTGGAATAATGTTGCAAGTTGTAAGATGGAGAGGTAAACTATCTTCTCTCCTCAGCTAGAAACGGTTAAGGCCTTTTTGTAACTTTCAGCTATAGCCTATCCAACATACTATGAAAGAAAGAAGCAGAGGAGAAAGAAGCAGAGAAAAGTGGAATATTCCATTAATTCCAATCACTGAAAGTACGACCTATAAGTAAATATTTACGTAGTTGTAAACTAGGGAAGAAATAAACTTTTTCTAGTAATAAAAGAAATTTTAGTATTGAACCATATTTTTGAAATAAAAAACAACTAAATATGCTAGCTAGAATCCTTAGAAATCAACCTTCCAATTGCACAACATTAGTAGCCTTCCATAAGACCTGAAACTGCAAGATGGCAAGGCTTGAATGATTGGAGGAATTACCAAAACAGGAAGGGCCACCTGCTATCCTTGATTCCACCTTGTAGGCTTTACCGTGTAGCAGGGGCAGAACCCCCTTAAGGTCAAAAAAAAAAAATCTTTATTAGATAGTTCTTTTGGTAATTTATTCCCCTCCATTTATTTTTTAGTCTTTATTACAAGAATTTTTAGGCAATTCCCCCCCTCTAAAACTTTTAAAATACTATGATCTTTAGGCGATTGCCCCCAACAAATAGTAAAGAGCATTCATCATTTTATTTATTAATTTGAATTCCAAAAATATTCTTATAGGTCGAACCCTGCCAGGGGGCGCTGCCCCCCCGAAAGCAAATAGCTTTTACTATATAGGAAATACCACTGATGGATAAGCCTGATGTTCACGCATATGGTAATTGTATTATATATTTGGGTTGAGCAATGTATTAGTAGGCGATCATTCACTTTTGTTCTTATTCCTTTGACAGGAGTGACAATCACCATGTTAACATTCAATACAACTTTTTTAGCATTTAAATACTTTTTTGGTTGTGTTCTTTTTGGGTTAATTTGACACTGCAACTAATATTTTTAAACTAAAAGATAATTACGAAGGTGTACATGTAGCTGAAAAAGAGGGTAAGGAAAGAAAAATAATCCATGTTTAGAGCCAGGGTTGGACCCCAAGGTTAAAAACTACAAAAAAACAAGGTAGATGCAACTCAAACACAACTTGTCTTAGCATGTCACCCAAGTTGAAATAAGTAAACAATAAGATTCCCTAAAAGGTTGGAATTCAACCAATTGTCAAATAACATTGCGTCCGCCGAGAAGCAACAACAAGTTCTGATGCACTAATAAAACCAATCAATGGTGCTCTTTAATGAGTGAAGATTTCGATTAAGAGTCCTTACCAAACTTCTAACATTCGTAGTGGAAATAGATGGGGATATTATTAGTAGAATTTATGTTGGGTGGTTGAAGTTGAGGAATGCATCAGGCTTGTTGTGTGATAGAAAGACCCCCTCAAACTTAATGGAAAATTCTATAAGATGGTGGTTAGACCTGCAATGCTTTATGGTGCAGAATGTTGGCCATTAAAATAGAAGCATAATATTAAGTTAAGTGTTGCATAGATGAGGATGATCTGGTAGATGAGTGGCTTTACTCTTAGTGACAGGATACGGAATGAGCATATACGTGAAAAGGTTGGAGTAGCTCCAGTGGAAGATAAGATTAGAGAGAGTCGCCTTAGATGGTTTGGTCACATAAAACGGCGTCTTTTCGATGACCCGGTTAGGAAATTAGGTTGTTAGACTGGTCCACTGGTCTGGTCTAACGGTCCATACGGGACTGGCTTATGGGCAAAACAGGCAGACTATTCCGCCTCTCCTGTACACGTTGAACTCATGCTCGAGTTTGAGGGAGCTATTTATGAAGGTTTTTGAGAGAGTTAGGAGGGAAATTTGAATGTATGGACTAGTTAGAGATTTTGTTTTTGATTGTATGCATTAAATAACTTGTTTTCCTAGGGTTAGGGCATCTTGAATTTGCCTGAAATTTGAGATCTGTTTGGTTTCTTTTGGCTCTAGCGGCGTGTAGAGATTTGTGAGAGATAGATCCTCCTCTCGAATAGAGGATCAATTGTATTTTGTTATTTTCTTCTGTTCTATTTCATTCTTGCAATAAAATTATTGTTTTCTTGTTTTCATTTGAGTTTGGAAGAGTTTCTCGTTGTTTTTTATGCAATTGATAGGATTTACTTGAAATCTTCAAGTGTTTCCTATCAAATTGGTATCAGAGAAAATTTTAGGACATTTTGGGGTTGTTTCTGTGAATTTCAACGGCTATTTTTGGGTTGGAGGAACAATGGTTTGCTGTTTTTTGGAATCGAGATTCAAATTTTTAGTTCAACAAAATTTCGGGTATTGATGGCGTCCAAGAAAGTGGTTGTGTTGCAGGAACGTCTCGAAGGGGAGATCGGACAAATGCAATTTCAAATTTTAGATTTACAAATTCAAGTTTCAAATTTAAAGAAAGAAATTTTAGTCATCTATGATAAGATTGATTCAAATTTTTCCATCCCGAAGGAGATGTTGAAGAAAGTGCTTGAGGGCCAAAATTAAAAAAAAATATTGTCGGAGGTGAGGGAAGTCACCGACAGCTAGGAAAGTGGAGAAAACTCTAAGTCAATAAGTCAAAGGGAAGATCAGGGGGTGGAGGCTCGAAAGAGAGAAGAGAGAATACCTTCCCTAGAGCCCATTCCTAGGGAAGAGCTGGGTATAGGGTATGGGGAGAGGCGTGAGGAGTTAGAGCAAGAACGAAAGGGGTGCTGAATTTGAGAGGAAAGGGGTGCTGAATTTGAGAGGGAAAGAAGAAATTATGATCGAAGGGGGATGCATTTGAAAGGAAAGGGGTTTATTATGATCCAAGGGTTGCTGAATTTGAAAGGAAAAGGTGTGAAGTTGATGAAAGTTTTGGGTATGAGCATAGAAGGGATGACTGGGACACTTGGGGAGAACCACCCCCTTGGTGTATGGGAAATTATGGAGGGAACAGTGGGAATGGAGGCGATCCGAGGGCGAGAAAACTGAAGATGTCAATATTTGAGGGGGAGGATGTGTACGAGTGGATCTATAAGGTTGAAAGATATTTTGTCGTCAATGGGTTGATGGAGGAGGACAGAGTGACGACAGCAGGCCTATGTTTGGAAGGGAAGGCTTTGCTTTGGCACCAATGTAGGGACATGTGACGACCCATACGGAGTTGGAGGGAGTTCAAGGATTATTCGGTAGAACATTTTCGAACCGGCAGGGGAGGTGACTTCTACGAGCAGTTCTTCACCTTGACACAGGATGGTTCATTGATAAAGTACCGGATCAAGTACCTTTCTTGCCGATTGGTCCGCCTTTTTGAGATTGTATTAGAGGGAAACTTCATGAAGGTACTGAAATTTTAGATTTGGGTAGCAATTATAGTGATGAGGCCTCGTGACCTGAGAGATGCTATGGATCTAGCTTTGTTGGAGGAGGATCAGAGGCACCTAGAGAGAGAAACGAGAGGTAGAAGCTCAATATGCTCGTACAGGATGACTACCATGGTATTGGCATCTAAGGAGCCAACACCGAATACTCTTCGGGGGACTTCAAAGGAAATGACTTCAGGAGGAAGACCTGAGACAATTTCAAGAAGCTCACATAAACAGAATTACAGGAGAAGAGGGCGAAAGGGTTATGTTTCAGATGTGACAAGAGTTATACACTAGGGCACAAGTGTATTGACCAAACTCTTCAGTTTCTTACCATTTGTGATGATGAGGGAATGAGTAGGGTGTCATTTTTCCACCTTGCGGATAATGTGAGTTTTTGGGAGGGGAGTATTGTTAGACCGATCCATATGGGACTAGCTTACTGGCAAACCAGGCAGATTCTTTCGCCTCTCCTGTACACGCCGAACACACGTCCGGGTCCAAGGGAGCTTTTTAGGAGGGATTTTTGAGGGAGTTAGGAGGGAAACTTGAATGTAGGGACTGTTTAGAGATTTCTTTTTGGATTGTATGTATTAAATAGTTTGTTTTCCTAGGGTTAGGCCATCTTGAATTTGGCTGAAATTTGAGATCTCCTAGGTTTTTTTTTGGGCTCTAGCGGCATCTAGAGATTTGGTAGAGATTGGGAGAGATAGATCCTCCTCTCGAATAGAGGATCAATTGTATCTTGTTATTTTCTTCCGTTCAACTTCATTCTTGCAATAAAATTACTGTTTTATGGTTTTCAGTTGAGTTTGGAAGAGTTTCTCGTTGTTTTTTCCGAAATTTATAGGATTTATTTGAAATATTCAAGTGTTTTCTATCATAGATCTATTAAATTTGACTTATTTTAAGAAGGGTAGAGGTAGACCTAAAAAAACTTGGTTAGAAAATATTAGAAATTACATTTCTTTATTAGATTTGAATGAGAGTTTAACTTTTAACAAGGCACAATGGAGAAAAAGTATTCATGTAGCTAACCTCACATAGTGGGATAAAGGCTTGATGTTGTTGTTGTATATTTTCTAAGTTTCGGTGATGTCTTATTTGCAAAGGGGTACGTTTAAAGGGTCATGCCAATGCTCAAATATTCTTGAAATTTTGGGTATTACTTTAGTTCCGCAAAGGTTAATTCCGACCAACCAAACAGAATTGACTTTGTTCTTATGATCCAATTGGGTATACAAAGTGTTCAGTTTTGATACTATGTTTGATTTATTTTGTGGTTTCTTTCTTTGATAAATTGAAAGCCTGAATATGCATTTTTACTTGCATGTCAATCAAGAATCCAAAAATATGGATTCATTCTCGATTGTGCAATTCCAGTTTACAAGAACCAAATCAAATTTCGTTTTGGTTTGAGTTGAAGTTTGATCAAATGAGTTGTAAATTTGTATTACTGAAAATGATTTTGTTTTGCTGGTTGGTTGAAATGAGCAATCAGGCTGACTGAATGCTCACCCCTCGTCTACTGTCATAGTTTTGCTCGATGTCAAAATGCCTATTAGTTCATTGTCCAAAATAATGGGGCAGTAAAGCATGTGTTCTTGTTGAACGTCATAACAGTTAACAGTATTGATTTTTCATTATTAAGGGCACAGCAGCCTGAAAGAATTGGACCTGTCAAGATGCTCGAAGATCACAGATGCTGGCATTAAGCATTTATTGTCCATTGCAACTTTGGAGAAGCTATGTGTATCAGAAACAGGATTGACTGCAGATGGAGTGCTCAGCCTATCTTCTTTTGTAAACCTCCGTGTGCTGGATCTGGGAGGGATTCCTGTTACTGATACTGCACTATCATCTTTACAGGTAAATTCAGATATTCAAATAAAGCATCTATGTTGTTCGTGTGAATGATAGAGAGTTAAAATTATTCTATTATTTGATTGTAGCAGTGGTAGCATTTAGGATAGACATCTATTGTAAATAGATTAATGATTTTCCTTTGATGGGAGGTTGGGGAGTGTGGAGATCTAGAACTCTAGAAATGGAAGTAGAAAAAATTACTTTGAATTTTATTGCTTGATTCTATAAAAAATATGAAAGTATGTATAAGTTTCTCCAGAAATCTTAAATGGAAATAAATTAAAGCTATATATTTTAAGTAGAAATTTCAACTAGTTATTTAGTCCCACATCTATTGGGTGCTTTGTCTTGTATTGTTTATATAATTTTTTTTTTTGTTTTTATGGGTTAAGAGCTCACATGGGGTGGTGGGACCATGTTAATATGAATTGTTGGTGGTTAATTGTTACATAATTATTATAAAAATTTCAGCTCATTATGAAATAAAATGAGTTACATTTAAATTAATTAAATATTTAATTAAATATTTTATATTACATTAAATTATTTGAATAGATGATTCTATTAGAAGTATGAAAGTATATATAGATTTCTTCAAAAATCTGACCGTGGAAATAAATTAAAGCTATATATTTTAAAGTAGAAATTTCAACTAGTTGTTTAGTCTCACATCTATTGGGAGGAGCTTTGTCTTGTGTTGTTTATATAGTTTTTTTTTATAGGGTTACGAGCTCACATGAGATGGTGGGATCATGTGAATATGAATTGTTGGTGCTTAATTTATAAATAATTATTATGTATATGTAATTGAATTTTCTTAGAAAATTGTAGTCAAAATCACTTAAATCACATTTAAACTAATACTTCCCATATCAACCTCGATAAATCTGATTTATGGACTGATGTGAGATAGATTATTTTTTTAACTAATCTATGATATTGTCTCATGTCTATTTTTTCTCTTTTTTATCTCTGTCCAATTTTTGACCTTGTTCAAATAGAGTTTACTAGGTTTACAATTACTCATTTTTGTTTCGAGATATTTTAATTAAGAAGAATATTTTTTGTCCTGATTGAGCTACTTCTATTCCCAAGAAGTATTTGAGTTTACCCTATGTTTTGATCTCAAATTCTTCATCAAGCTTTTTCCTAAAAGAATCTCTTCTTTATTATCATCTCCTATGACATTTATATTGTCAATATGATGAGAATTAAAATTTTATCATCATTACAATATTTTATAAAGAGGATATGATCTTCATAGCTTTTGTGAATATACTAAATCATGCTCTTGGAGATTGTTTAAGGCCATGTAGAGCCTTTCGTGATACACAATCTATTCTTTATGAAAAACTAGCAAATCTAAGCGGTGGATCTATATAGATTCCTTTAACATCCCCATGTTGGAAAGCTTTCTTTATATCATATTGCCACATTAATAGTTAACAATTAGCTGCAAGAGAAATTGGGATATGTATTTTATTCATTTTTACAATATGGGCAAAAGTTTCTTGATAATCAATTTCATAGAATTGAGTATAGTTTTTGGCTAACAATCTTATTTCATACTTTGTCAGGCTTCCATTATGTACTAAGAGAGTGGATATAGAGGAGAATATATTGTGATGAGTTGATCATTGTTACTTGATAATGGTTCTGAGCCATGAGCTTGATGAAGATTTGATTGGGCTTATTCCTTTTTATGTGGACTTGAAGTGGTACAATATCTAGATTAGTTAGAGCTTTTGTTATAAAAATATCAAGATGAAAGATAGGTGTGCCATTAAATTTATCTTCAATTTTAGAGTTCTTACCTTGAAGATAAGTTTGATCAAATGAACTTTGCTTCTCATCAAAGATGATATCTTTTGAATGAACAATTTTTTAGTAGTAGGATTATAATATTTATAGCCTTTTTGAGTGGATGAATCCCTAATAAGGACACATTTGAGAACTTTTGTGTCAAGTTTACCCTTGTAATTTTTGTTAACTTGGATATAGGCAATGCATCAAAAGTTTTCTGGAGGAATTTCTTAGAGATTGTTTATGGGGAGTATGTCGTGATGAATTGATCATTGTTACTTGATAATGGTTCTGAGCCATGAGCTTGATGAAGATTTTGATTGTACTTATTCCTTCTTACATATATATTTGAAGTGGTGCAATATGAAGATTATTTAGAGTTTTTTTTTATAGAAATATCAAGATGAAAGATAGGTGTCCCATGAAATTTATCTCCCATTTTAGAGTTCTCCCTTTGAAGATAAGTTTGATTGAATAAACTTTGCTTCTCATTAAAGGTGATATCTTTTGAAATGAGCAATTTTTTAGTAGTAGGATTATAATATTTATACCCTTTTTTGAGTGGAGGAATCCCAATAAAGACACATTTGGGAGCTTTTGTATCAAGTTTTATTATTTGTGAGTATAGACATCGATTCAAAAGTTTTTTGGAGGGATTTCTTGGAGAAATTTGTTTATGGGGAAGAATTCAGCTAGATAGTTTATAGAATATTTGAAGCCAATCACTCTTGATGATCTTCTCTTAATTAGGCATGTGGCAGTCAAGGCTATTTCTCTCCAGTATCTTTTGGCATTTGATTATGGAAGAGAAGAGTCTTGGTGACTTTAAAAGGTGACAATTTTTACTTTGCCATTCCATTTTAATTTGCGGGTGTTAGGACATGAGGATTAGTGGATGATATTTTCTTTTTGGAAGAAAGATTATAATGTTTGATTAAATTAATCACAAGTATTATTTGTCAAAAATATCTTGATATTAGTATTGAATATTTTTTCATCATGATAGTAAAAATGGGAAGAATTATACTAACATCTGATTTTGTTTAATAATATATACTCATGTCATCCAAGTGCAATCATAATTGAAGATGATAAATTCTTTAGCTTTAGAAATATTAGAGATTTTTTAAGATCCCAAAATGCTAGATTGTATAATTAGAAAAAGAGTAAGTAATCTATAATCACTTTAAGGAAAAATAACATGATGAAGTTTGACAATTTCATAAGTTTCTTCATGAAATCTTTTATGTTTACATTAAAAAAAAAAGAGAGAGAAAGAAACATATATTGTAGGGTTTTGAAAATAGGAATGCCTAGCTTGTAATGATATTATCTTCAAAAAGATATAGCCCATCATATTATCTAACTTGCCCAATCATCATCTCATAGTGAAGTCCTGAAATGTTCAATGATTATTACAAAAAAATCTTGTAGTTATGGTTTTTAGTGATTATGGATTAATAGAAAATTTATTACAAGATGAGGAATACTTAGTACATTACTGAGGATGAATGTCGAGAAAATTGAAATATTTTTTTTGGCCTGCAATTATTGTTAAAGAATCATCGAACAATTCTATTTTACTATTGTTGGACAGAGTTTGTAGGTTTGAAAAGGGTTTGACAAGATTTTCATGTGATATGTGACGCCACTATCTAAAATCCAGTTGTGAGTGGAATCATTAAGGCATTGAAAATATAAGAGATAGAAGTCATATTATTTTAAGCTTAGACAATATAATCTAGATGATTTTTGCTTGAAAGTTGAAGTTTTTGAGCATGTTAATTTCTTTTGATTTGATCCCCCTTTGATTCACAAGACAAGTTAGCCCATTTTGATGTTCTTTCTTTATTTCTAGTATAGCCTCAGGGAAAGTTTCCATAGAGTTTTCAGTATTATTTTATGTGTTTATTTTTATTACAGTATTTGCATCATAGATTACCTTTGAAAGAAAACTTTTGTCATTATTTATGGAAAGAGTCTATAGCATTAATTCTCTTATCTTGAGGCTTGATGGTTATCATTATAGATGTTTTGGAGATCTCAATGTCGAGCATTACCATTCTTCCTTTAGTTTATATGAGAGAAAAAACCTCATTTAGTGATAGTAAGTTTTCTCGGCATAAGATTTAGAATATGAACTTGGCCGAAATCATCATTGGGTCATGTAAGAATCTCACACACCTTTTGCTTGTAAATTATCACATCATTGTATCATGTCGTTTTGAGATCTTGGTAATAGTACAGTTCAAGCCAATAAATTTCCATTTCATTGAAGTACTCAATAATAAGATTTGTATCTTGCTTGATTGTTAAAATTTTAATTTAAATCTCATTGATGAGGGCAACATTTTTCAATTTTGAGCATGTTTGTTATATGGCTTCTCAAATTTCTTTTGTGATAAAGAGGAACATATATAATAGCCCATTGATTTTAAGCATCATGGTACTCCATAACTATTGTGATCAATGAATCTGCTTCATCACAAGGTACAAACTTTGAATTTTCAACTCCGAGGGAGGATTCACAAGGTGATATGTCTCTCTTTAATTTTGGAGAGGACTTTACAATTTGAGACTACCCCAAATAATTTGTCATGTTCAAGCTATTTGCGGCTTGTTGCCTAAAGAATTCTCTCTTAATCTAATTTTCACCATTCAGGATTTTTGATTCCTTGGAATAGGGCTGCAAGCGAACCAAACGTTCTACGAGCTACTCGTTGTTCGGTTCGATTAAAGCTCGTTTGAGATCGTTTAATTAACTAAACAAACAAACTTGAACAATATTTTAAATACTCGATTCTTAAATAAAATAAAGTGAATGAAGAATTTGAAGGAGAAGAAAAGAGAACAAGGTTTGGGAAAAAGAGACTCTAACATCGCTCTAATACTATGCATAAATATACAAAAAAACTACTTAGCATTTTACTACTTGATTTTGTATGAAGTATAGAAGTGTATATAGACTTCTACAAAAGTCTTTGAATGAAAAAAAAAAAAAGTCAAAGCTATGTATAAAGAAAAAAAGTACTCATGAGGGTGCAGCAATTAGAAGAGCAAGGGGTGACACATGGGTTGCAACCAAAGGGCCATAAAAGGGTCGATCCAATGATTAGAATTCTTAATTCATGTGCTCAAGTATCTCTATCAAGATTGGTTGATTTGTGGGTCCCATGATATTTAACAAAATTCTTATTTTGAAAATGGAAAATTAGACAAATTACTTAGTTTCACTTATTTACCGTGATTGTTATTTCTTAAAAAGTCCTACAATTTTGTTATTCATTCTTATTGTCACCGAATTCTTAAATATCCTTGCTATTTTCCTGCAGGTGCTGACACAGCTTGAGCATTTGGATTTATGGGGGAGTGAAATTTCCAACGTTGGTGCTGCTACCTTCGAAAAGTTTCCAATGTTGCGCATTTTGAACATTGCTTGGACCAAAGTTACCAGAATGCCTATTCTTTCTATTGCTTGCTTAAACATGAGCAACTGCACTATTCATTCTATAGTTGATGGAGATAACACAGCCACTGCTACTTTGTCAAAGTTAATCATTACTGGAGCAACTTTTATTGATGCAGATCAAGTTTTTTCCATTCTCCAATTAAGCTGCTTGAAGTTCTTGGATATATCTTGTTCAAACATTGGCAGCTTCAACTTCTTAGTTAACTTGCGAAACCTTGAACACTTAAATCTTAGATATAGCCAGATAACAGATGGTTTAATGGAGCAAGTAGCATCAGCTGGAGAGAAATTGAGATACTTAAATCTCAGCAATACCAAGATAACCTCTCATGCATTATCGGTGTTAGTTGGATGTGTTCCAAACCTTGAAAATATATCTTTGTCCCACACATTGGTTGATGATACCTCTCTTGCATATATCAGCATGACATCATCTTTGCAATTAGTTGACTTGAGCCATACAAGAATTAGAGGTAAGTGTCTCTTTACTATAAATGATTTATGGTTGCCCTATAGAAGGGCAAATTATTAGGTCCGGTCATCGGACCTAATTTTTCGTCCGGATTCCTTGCGCTTTTCATGCGTTTTATTGCGCTTGTGATGTATTTTTGAAAAGGGCAGTTAATACACAATTTTAATTGCATATTAGCTGTTTTTTCCTGCCATTTTACTGAGTATTTGAAAGCGCAGAAAAGGGACAACAAATACACAATGAGTAAGATATTTGTTGTGTTTTTGTTTTATTTTTTCAAATACTCAACAAAAAAGCAACTAATATGTAATTAAAATTGTGTATTAGCTGCCCTTTTTCAAAAATACATCAAAAGTGCAGTAAAAACGAATGAAAAGTGCACCAATCCGGACGCAAAATTAGGTCCGGTCAATCCGGTGACCGGACCGAATAATTTTCCCTATAGAAAATAGAGTACTTGAATATGCTTTAATCTTATTGTTTTGCGATAATGCTAGGCTTTGTTGATTCTGGCAGAGAGAATTCAGATAAAATGCTATCTCTTAGTGCACTTCAGAATCTCACTAACTTGAGAAGTTTGAATTTGGAAGATACAAAAGTGATGGACGAGGCTCTTCAGCCCTTATCTCTTCTCACAGAACTGGTGTGCTTATATCTGAAAAGTGATTTCTTAACTGAAATCTCACTCCATGCCATTGCTTCTCTCCAGAAATTGAAATTTCTTGGGTTTCGTGGTGCCGTGCTTACGGACTATGGCCTTCTTTCTTATAGACCACCTCCATTGCTTTGTGTATTTGATCTTCGAGGTTGTTGGCTTTTGTCAGCCAATGCCGTATCTTCATTCTGCAAAAAATACCAGCAAGTTCAGGTCAGACATGCTCATGTCAACAACCCATTTGAGGATGAAATTGTTTCTTATGGTTCATCTGCATCTTTCATAACTACTAAAGTACCGCTGTCAAGACCCAGAACAGTGAAATCATCTAATACTTCATTTGTAGGTGAGCCTAAAAAATGCACCGAAATTCTTAAACTTGCTGCCTAAGTTTTTGTTTATTTGCTGTTGCCATGGAGAATTTTTTCACTGATTTTAAATCTTCTTTCTCAACAGATGAGAGAATGAAGTATAGCACAGAAGAATTATTGCAGTTGGAGAACTCCACTGGACTTAGCTTTATGCTAAAAGATCTAGATCTGTTACCTGAGATTTTGAGGAAGTAACGATCATGCAAATTCCTTACCCTCTTTCAGTCTCATTTAGTGTTCTAGTACTTCATGAAGTTGTCAATAGAATAAACTATACTCACTATTGGTTGTTGGTGGAGAAATTTTGTTTAACTTTTAATCCCACCGCAGTGGCATTGATAATGTGAGCAAGTCAAGTTTTCATTATGTTATTGGTTTTCTAACGCTTTCTTGTTACCCATTGATTCTTGCATGTTTCATGAGTTGAGAGGCTTGATTTTCTGATCATTATAGCTCTAATAAGGTCCCAATTTGCAGAATTTTGCCTCTGAGAAAAGCCTTAATTGGGTTTGCAAATATTCAATTTTATTGAATTGCAAGATGTGCATGAATCTAGATGTCCTTTGTTAGTTTGTGTTGAGTTTGATTGTGTTGATCAATCAAGTTGTATTGCCGCCTCGGATCTCAATTCAGTATGTCATGCATGTTGGGTCCTCCCCTTACTTCAGTTTGGGTGCCCCGATGATGTGTACCATAGCGCCTCAGTGTTACATAGTTTGCCTAAAAGGATAGATCAAAAGCATTGCAAAGTTCCTAACTCTGATTCTATCGTGCAGATTGAAGTTAGATAATGGAAGCACCACAATGCTCCAACTTGGTGTGAAACATGTTGACATTTTTTCATGTATTGCTGCCTCAGATCTCAATTCAGTATGTCATGCACGTTGGTGTCCTCCCCTTCAGTTCGGGTGCTCCGATGCTGTGTACCCTAGCACCTTAGTGCTACATAGTTTGCCTAAAAAGATAGAGCAAAAGCATTGCAAAGTTTCTAACTCTGATTCTATCGTGCAGACTGAAGTTAGAGAATGGAAGCACCACAATGCTCCAAGTTGGTGTGAAACATGTTGACATTTTTTCATTCTCGTTTTTCATTAAGGGTTACGCTTCTTAGAGATTTTTTGTGATCTTTCTTCATTTTTTCTCGTGTAAGAATAGTGCAAGGTTGGGTGTAGAGATATAAAAAATAAAGAGAGAAATTTATACTATTTTTTTCATTTTTTCATAATGAATTTTTTGATGTAATGTTGTAATTTGTTTCTAGTTTTAAATTTTTTCATACTAAATCTTGATATTCTTTTATTTATATTATTTTATTTTTATTTTTTACTTGTTTTGCTGCGAGTTTTACTTCCATCCAACATCCTTGTTGAGATCCACCGGAGAGGTAAATCGCCTCTCATTAGAAGCAAAATTAAAGTTGATTATATTATTTTTTTTTATTTGTTTTGCTGAGAGTTTTACTTCAAATCCAACATCCTTGTTGAGATCCACAGGTGAGGTAAATCGCCCTCATTAGAAGCAAAATTAAAGTTGATTTTCTAATATATTTTTTGTGATACTTACATACCAACACATTTTTTATTTTTATTTCATGAGTTCCTAACTACTAAAATTAATATTATGTTGAACATCATTCAGTCCTCAACAACTAAAAATTATTACGTCTGGATAAAATACCGAGCATATTGAGTGTACTTAGTGCGGTATTGAGTGTTGTACCGAGCATGATACCGAGTACTTGAGTGATGTGGCGTTTTGTTATTCGTCTCTGGATGCATTCAGTGTCCGGACATAATGATTACTCCCTCACAACAGGCAGGTAGCAGTCTGTCCTTATAACGGGTAGATATCAAAGCTAATTAGAATAATTTTTCTTTGGGTTATTTTGTACTGCCTGTTTCTTTTGAGAGTATCTAATATGGTCAAGTAATTTTAAAGTGCGAATGACTTTTATTAGAATTTAAATGGTTGATTAGATTCTTATTGTACAAAATAGAAATAAGGGGGTTTACGTAGCACATAAAATTTTCTCAAAGGATTAATATGAATCATTTTTAAATTTATAGATTGAGAGTGGTGCTACAATAAGTTAATGGTTCTGATTCTAGCCACCTCATATAGGTGAAATTCATGTCTTGGGAAAAAATGTTTGGCTCGTGCTAGAGATTAGGGGTGTCAAAATATGATCGATTTGAAACCCGGCTCAGACTTCACCCGAAAAATTTTGGGTTCAAGTCAACACGTGTGCCATACGGGTTGGATTTTGGGTTCGAATTTTTATTCTTTTTTAAAATCGGGTCAGGTTCAGGTTGACTAGGTAGTCCAAAATTAACTCGAATTTGACCCATGGGCCACAGATCTGTGCTATGAGGTAGTCCCGAGTTTGGTTCCAGTCCAGCTTCCCATAAGGCCGCACTCTACATAGAAGAAGCATGGCTAGTTATATATGCAGAAAATATATAGTAGAAAAAAAATGAGGGAGGTTACACACATATGTATATATATTACCTTCAAGAGGGAAAATGATGTAGTCCAATGTAGGTATGCCAGGTATAAATTTAGAGGAGATAATTGAATTATTGTAAGGACAAGTACACAGCCTTCATAATTATTCTTTTGTTAGAATCAATCATAATTCTTAAACCAATGTCACTGAATGGTTATACAAAGATGTAATGCTTCTTATTTTTATGTCTTACGAATATTAGTTGACATTGTTGTAGCTGAGTTTGTGTGACATGTTAGTTGTGATCACTCTTTATTTTATCTACCCAACTTGCACATATTTGAATCTTATTCAAACATTAATCAAGACTATTTTAGATTGAATTTGCTGTGTTATATTTATATGATCGCTCTCTAAGTTTGTTGAATTATGTTAAGCATGTAAAGTCCGTATAGGTTGTTAACCCTGCATAATTGTCCCAATGCTAACTAAGAGGGGGGTGGGGGTGGGGGGAGTGAATTGGTTATTTTAAAATCTCTTGGTAAATTTTAGGAAAACCGTTTAATAATTTAAAAAAATTGTTTTTCTTTTAAAATATACTTTTCAACCACAAAACTAAATTGCGGAGAATAAAATGCGGAAATGTAAAATGTATACAATAATTTGTAGTGGTTCGGTCTTTTTTTTGAGAAGATGCATATAGCATTTAAAATGAAAAACTATTACAAACTAGAAAGCAAAGGACCAAAGTAAGCCCTTTGAAACTATCATAATGGATATCAGATCTACTAATTCCCATTTTAAATCCATTGGGGAGATTAGGGGTGTCAACATTTGACACGACACGAAAACCCGACCCGGACCCGACCCTGAAAATCCGGGTTGAACCCGACCCGATTTCAAAACGGGTCGGGTTCGGGTTCCAGAAATCGACCCGTTTCAAAAAACGGGTCGGGTTTGGGTTGACCCGGCGGGTTGCCGGGTCAACCCTCCACAATTATCTTGAGATAGAATATCAAATTTGTTAGTAGTAACAGCCAAATCTGGATGTTTCATAGAATCTAAGTTCTTTCCAGCTTTCCAAACTTTCTCAGTAATTTTTTTAAACTTCACATTCAACCATGGACCAAACTTTGCTTCTGATTTGCCAATATTCCTTCCCAATGTCTTCTCAACCATATCAGCCTTCCCATTATTCTTCACTTCTAAAAGGTCATTAACATTTTCAGCCATCTTGCCATCAACACATTCATGAAGAACATGTCCTATCTTGCCACAATTAAAACAAAAAGAAAAAAACTTTTCATATTCTACTTTCTGAAAGAATTTTCCATATATGCCTTCAATCCAAATTCCATGAGATAATTTAGAATCCAGATTAATACGCACACAAGCTCTTGCAAACTCCCGTCTTCCCCATTTGAACATATTTCCATCAAGAAACAAAGGAGTACCTATCTTAGAGACAATTTTTGTAACATTCACCTCATCCCAACAATGAAGAGGTAGATGAGGCAATCAAATCCAAATTGGAGAAGATAGACCTTTCAAGGACAATGGAGAAAAATTAGGCGACCATTTGTCTAAACCAATTATATGTCCTCCTACATACCAAGGTCCTCCTCTGAACACCTCCTCCATAGCATGGGATGATTGGAAGGAGCATAAAATCTAATCAAGACCCAATGAAGTAATATGAAAGTTTCCAAATTTACTCCATTGACGCCTTAATTCAACACTACAAAGGGAAAAAGGAACATTCCTACCAAACACCTTTATCACCAAAGATTTTTGTAATAATTGAAAATTCTCGCATTCCTTTTCACTGTTTAATTTCACAATACCATCATCTTCTCCATTGCAAGGATTGAGTTCTAAGTTAAGAACTCTAATATGCTTGTTTTTCCCCCAAGCATTCTCAGAATTTTTAAAAGGAGAAACTTTAGGTTCTGAAACTTTTTCCACATTAGCTGCCACCACTATCTCTTGAATATCCGATGCATTAGAATTCGAAATATCATTTGAATTCTCTGAAATTAGGCTTTCCTGAATATCAGGTACAGGATTATTCAAAAAACGATTCACCTTCAAATTGAAACCAGAAGATGTAGATGCTTCACAATCATTCATTTGGTTTTCAAAACCTGAAACCAAATTAATCGGAGGCGATGCAAGGACACACCTTGAAGAAGCTGTTTTTTCCTTATCACTCTTGATCAGAGGAGATTTTTCCTTACCTTCCACATAAGCAGGAGCTTTAACCAGAATAGTACCTCCTTCATTGATTGTCAACGAGCGTTGTATCATCCTTATGATTCGCAAATCATCCTGAACCTCATCTATTCTACCTTTTGTTCCCCAACGATGGTTAGGAATCCTAGTAGTTGTAGTGGTTCAGTCCAACAAGACCTATGTCCACTCCCTGAAGACTCCCTCTTCATGTACTGCACTATTACCAAAGTGACTCTCCCCACAGCAAGACGGATAAGCCTTTATAATTATCCTCTCTTTCACCAATCCCCTGGTGCGGTAGAGTACCGTTGTCCTTTCACATTATCTAAGTGTCATTAAAGTAATGTCATCCTTTCACACATTCTAAGTGTTGGTAGAGAACTGTCATCCTTTCACACCCTCCAAGTGTCGGCAGAGAATCGTCGTCCTTTCACACCCTCCAAGTGTCAAAAGAGAATTAAATCTTCTCCAAAGATCTTCTCTCGAGTAACTAGAAAGAAGAAAGGAAGAGAAGTGACACAAATACAAAAGAGATTCTTACCTTTGAAAAACCTTATAATCCCTTCACACTCCACTTGCAAGAACTCTCTCTCAAACACTCTCCCAAATCACTCTTTCACTTGCTCTCAAGGAAATCACGAAGACAAGATTAGTCCAAGTTAGTTTCTAATGACTTTAATATGAATGATATGAAAAATCGTCCAGAAAATTGAAAATTTTAATTTTGAGAGTACATGATCGTATAGTACGATCGATAGTCGTACGTACAAACAATTTAAAATTTGCTTGTACGAACCTATACAAATCATTTTTGTACAAGAATTGTATAGTATGAACCTATATCATACAATACGAACAGTTAATAAAATTTTCTGGTTCATCAGAATGAAAAGATACTCCACAATTTCTTACTCTTGACATTGACTGTACGAACATGTGATCATACTATACTAACAGTTTAGGAAAAATTTGATGTTCATTGGATCGAAAAGGGACCCATTTTTTCATACTCTGGTTGTCGTCTGTATGAAGGTCACTTCATACAGTACAATCAGTTCATAATAATTTGAAAATCGTCGGGACGAAAAGAGACCCAATCTTTACGACTCTAGACATCGTCTGTATGAAGGTAACTTCGTATAGTACGATCAGTTAAAAATTTTTTTGATGATTGTCAGGACAAACTTGTACATATCTATTTCGTACTTTGGACGTCATCTGGAGGAAGGGTTCTTCATACAATGTGATCAGTACATAGAAATTTTTCTTCTCATAGTTTGTTTAACTACTGATTGGAGGAAATAACTAAATAAATCAACCTGTAGTAATTTTTTTTTTTTAAACTAATCATACAGTATAATTAGTTTAAAAAAATATAAAATTTTTAACACTCCCCCAGTGTGTGTGCGCATGGTTACCCAATTATAATTATACTTTCTCAAATTCAATAAAAATAAAAAATATAGACTCTATTTACAATGAACCATAATCTAATCTAATTTGAAGTCTTCAATAATATGATGTATGATTTTCCTAAAATGTTAGTACACACAAACAACAAAAATAATATATCTAATATATGTTAGGAGAAATAGTAATTAAAATAATAATATTTGGAATCATAAAAAATATAAATGTTATGAAAAACATAGTGAAGAAAACTGAGTTGTAACAATCTCCCCCTTTTTTATGATTGCAAAATAATTATTATTTGAGTTAACATTTAAACCCTAAATTTCTCCTTAGCTCCCCCTAAATGAAAGAACATATTTAAATATAGCGATTTCCCATGAAGATCAAAGAAATTTAAACTTCAAACGAACACAAAAATAAAAAAAATACAAACGCAGAATACAAAACAACAAATATCAAGCAAACAACAAAAACATTAAAAAAAAATTTATTACTCCCCCTTTTGATAACAACAAAATGGAAAGTAAAAATTGAAATGAAAGATGTCAAATGATAAACCAAAAAAATTGACCTTGAAAATTACTTTAAAATAATTGCAATAACAATATTAATTTCATAAGACTAAAAAAGAAAAAAATTCAAAATTTTAAATAAAAAAAAACTAAGATAATAAAAGTTAATCAAGGTCATGATTCATCCTAGATAAATTAAATAAAGATAATTATTATAAAAATGAAGAAATGAAGATTAGTTAATTTAAATTTCAATATAGAATAATATTATGAATTTGATTGATTTGAATTAAAGATTAAATGATAGTAGAAAGATTTTTTGATACCATAATAATAAAAATTTTAATTGGCAACATTGCACACCTTTTCAAATATTTGTGGCATAATTTGTGCATCTTTTCTATTTGGGCTAATTTTGTGCCTCTTTTTACTTTGCGAACCATTGCACAATCTTTTGATTTTATGTACACATTGAGTATTTCTTTTTATATACTTTTTGAGTCTTTTCAAAATCAATAATCTAAAATCAAACTTCTCTAATAATAAAAATAAGCATATTAAAAAATAATAAGACATCAATATTGCAATAATGATTTTCTAGTTATGTTTGCCTAAAAGAACATGTAATTGATTTTCTTATCTAAATCCAATTATAATTTAATTTAAATTTTTAAAAAATAGATTTTGTAATGAAATTACTTTTATAATGCAAATTAATTTATAGAGAATTCTAAATAAATTACAAATATTTTTCGTATATGCATACTAACATTTCAAAAAGTAAGAAACAAACAAAAGTTTCCAAAACATGACTTTTTTCATTGATATCAAAATGCTCAGATACATTCAATACATGGATATATATAAAAAAAATACATAACATCATCAAATAACCACTTCAAACAAGCAACACAAACAACATCAAACAACCATTACAAACATGAAATAGAAAACACCATCACATCACTAGCAAACGACTAGTAGAAGTAACAATAAAGGAGTACATCTAAAACTCATAGGGGCCTTGGTCTGGAGGAGGTGACTGGCTGAACACTAAAACATAGCTATTCATCATAGCTACATTTATATTTACCGTGTCAAATTGACCACAGATCCACCCTATGTCCTCCTGGTATCTCGCATCCTGCTGATTTAAATGAGTCTCAATTTGATCAAAATATTGATTAAAGTAAGTCTCCAATTGATCAAAATGCTGGACCATTTCCTGAAAGTAGTGTTGATCAGGTCTAGGTGCATGTGCAAGAGCTCCCCCTTCTTCTTCAAAATCACCACTCAAATTCTGATCTCTCCCAAATAAATATAAAAAAGAAGCATTGATAAAGTAGATTGGTAGTTCAGTGGGAGATTCAGGATGAATGATATTGTATTTCTTATGAAGGATATAAACAATAAGATTTCCTAAAGCTACATTCTTCTTCCTCTTATGATGTGAAAGTCCAATTTCAAAAAGATTGTATAAGTAGTCCGTAATGAGTTGGGCTTCATCAAAGAGTTTTTCGATCATAATCAAGTATGTTACAATGGGCATGAGAGGAGTCATATTTATACGATCACCAGCCTTAGGAATAATTGAGGTTCTTAAGACATGCTGGATGATCTAGGCATTTTGGTGCAAAGTATAGACTCTTGCTAAATGGCATACTTAAGAGACACCCCTAAGAGTTTTATTAAATTTGATCCAATCAAAATCAGATTTAGAAGTCAAAGTGTGAGCTCTAGTGTCTTGAGTTCTCAAATGAAGGAAATTTCCTAAGTCTTCTTTGGTGATCTCAACTTGTTATTTTTGAACATAAGAACTTATCATAGATTGGTCCTCATTAAACCTCATGTTTGCCAAGAAATATTGAAAGGTTTCCTTCTGATAGGCATAGATCAAGGTGAACATGAAAGAGAATTTGGTTGACGCAAAAAGGTGCATAATAGAAAAATGAATATCATCCTAAATGAGGAGTCTAGAGGGAGTGATCTTGGTGGCAACATGCCTATAAATTGCATCCTCATTATCCTTAAAAAGAAAGTTGTCATCCCCATTACTCCTTGATGATGATCCCTTATAAACATAAGAACGCTTGCTTGAGCTAGCCATTCCTAAGATGAGGGCTCTAGAAGGTTTAGAAATGGATATGAAAGTGAGTGAAAAATAATTTCAACGGCCCTTCTATTTAAAAAAAAAGACCTATCGTACAATACAAAATTTGGTTCGTATGTACGACCTTGAGATCATACGGGACAAAATTATTTTCATACGTATGATTGGAAACAGCAAAATGTAACAACTTTTTATAAAACACCATTTACGAGGTGTCCTTTTGTATAAACTTTTTGACCACACGTTCGTTCAGATGAACATGTGTTCTTTTGAGATGACCAGGATATTAAAGATCATTTTAATGGTGGTTAGGTTCGTCCCTCACAGAAACTGACAACTGGATATACAGACGAAAGATGATTTCATACGTACGATCAGTAATAATAATTAAATCCAACTGGTAAACTGTCTCCATGCGTACAGATGAATCTGTACATATCAAATAGTACGATGACACCATAGTACAGTACGAAACCTATGAAAACCTAAAATTTTGCATGTTCAACTCCAAAATTAATTAGAGACATGCTACATAGTTCAAATAATACGAAAATATTTTGCACAAAAAGAAAAAAATACTTAGAAAAATAGCATGAAAATTAGAAAAACCTCTCAAAATCCATCATCCTTCACTAAATAACATGCTTTCGAACTAAAATAAAGCAATGATCTAATTATACCTCTAATTTTTCTTTTATCAACAAATTTTTCCTTTCGGTTCTTATCCAACTGAACTGAGGAACTCATTAGTGTAGTTACTTATTTAATATTATTCATTTCATATTTTTTGAAAATGTACTTAATATACTTTAACTGACTAAGAAAAGTTCTCTCTTCATTTTTCTTAATATTAAAATTAAGAAAAAAAATTAGATCTCTCATTAAACTCATCTCAAATTCATTATTCATTATTTTTAAAAAATCATCACAAAAATTTTTATTTATAGATCAAAAAATGATATCATCAACATATATTTGAATAATGAGTATATCTTCTCCTAATTTCTTCAAAAAGAGAGTGGTATCCACACTTCCTTCTATAAAAGATCTCTCAAATAGGAAAGTGCTTAACCTCTCATATCAAGCTCTAGGTGCCTATTTCAATTAATGTAAAGCCTTTTTTAATTTATATACATGATTAGGGAATTTAGAATTTTTAAAATCTGGAAGTTGCTCAATATAAACATCATATTGTATCACCCCATTCAAAAAGATACTTTTATATCCATTTGAAAAATTTTAAATCCTTTAAAACTAGAAAATACTAACAAAACCCTAATTACTTCAAGTTTTGCTACAAGGGTAAAAGTTTCTTCAAAATCAATGTCTTCAATTTGATTATATCCCTTGGCCACCAGTCTAGCCTTATTTCTAATTACAACTTTTGAATCATTCATTTTATTTTTGAAGACCCACTTAGTTCCAACTACACTTTCATTCTTTGGCCTTTAAATTAATTCTCAAACATCATTTCTTACAAATTGATTCAATTCCTCTTATATGGCCAAAATTTAAAATTTATCCAAAAGTACTTGATTAACATTTGTGGATTCAGTTATTGAAATGAAGGCAGAATGGTTATCCACTTTTCTAATTCCACGCATAGTCTTAACACCATCACTAAGCTCATCTAAAATCAATTCCTTAGGGGAATTCTTAGAAAATTTCAATTCTCTAGGCAAAGGGTTTTTTTTTTTCAAATTTTCTTCCAAATTTATCTTTTAAAT
The DNA here is from genome assembly GCF_001605985.2 of Dendrobium catenatum. Classification (NCBI taxonomy): domain Eukaryota; kingdom Viridiplantae; phylum Streptophyta; class Magnoliopsida; order Asparagales; family Orchidaceae; genus Dendrobium; species Dendrobium catenatum. Next base: position 798,055 of record NW_021319269.1, on the reverse strand, counting down.
CTCATGGGAGTTATTTTTTATATCATCCTCTTCCAAACTTAGCTCTTTCAATATGCTATATTCATCAAATACAACATGTGTGATCTTCTCAACTATCAAAGTTCTTTTGTTAAATACTCTATATAATTTTTTAACACTAGAGTATCCAAGAAAATTCCTCCATCTATTTTTGGATCAAATTTTTTTAAAGGAGATTTTCCATTATTATGAATAAACACCTTACATCCAAAAATATGTAAATATGACAAATTTGGTGTTCAACCCTTAAGAAGCTCATTGGGTATTTTATTTAATTTTGATTTAATATTTCAGAACAAAATAAGATGTCCTAACAGCTTCAGTCTAAAAATATTTTGTAAGTAATTTTTCTGTCAACATGGCTCTAACAACTTCAATTAATATTCTAATCTTTCTTTTGACTATCCCATTCTACTGAGGGGTCCTATATACAGAAAATTATGATAAATTCCTTTTTCTTTACAAAATTTCTCAAATTTTTCATTTTCAAATTCCCCTTCATAATCACTTTGAATTAAAATAATTTCACATCATAGTTTTCTCTAAATCCAAGTAAAAAATTCCTAAATTCCTCAAACGATTCACTTTTATGAAATAAAAATTTAACCCAATTGAATCTAAAAAAATCATCCACAATTATAAATCTATATACTTTTCCTCCTAGACTTACAGTGCTAACCAGTCAAAAAAGATTCATATGAATAATTTCCAATGGTTTGTTAGTTCTAAGATCCTTAATAGAATGAAAGGAGGACTTCACATATTTTCCCAATTGACATGCATCATATATGTGATACTTAGTAAAGTCTAAATTTGATATACCTCTACTAAGTTCTTTTTGGGTAATTTTTTTAAGGTTTTTTATACTAGCCTGATAAAGCCTCTTATGCCATAACCATGATTCATCAGAAATTATTTTCAAATAAAAATCATTAAGAGATTTAATACAATTCAAATATATATATATATATATATATATATATTATTTATCCTATTTCCATATAGTATATCAATTCTATTTTGGCTTAATATACATCTAGTAGAAAAAATTTAACACTATAGCCTTTATCACATAGATGAATATTACTCAGGAGATTATGCTTTAATCCTTCTACAAGTAACATATTTTCAATAAAAAAATTGTTCAAGTTCCCGATCATACATGTGCCTACTACCTTCCTAGTTGTATTATGTCCCAATGTAACCTTGTCTTCATTCCTGGCTTTAGCAAAATGAATTGTATAGTAACTCCAGTCATATGCTTAGAACATCCCATATTCAAGTACCAAATGCTCTCATGAGACTTGTATGAGAGCATTTTTACAAGAAAATCAAATATTAGTCTTAGGAACCCAAATAAGTTTGTGTTCACCTCTTGGAAAAATTAATCTAGTTGTATATATGATATGATTTATTTTATGCATCTTTGACCTCCACACTATATATATTTTTTTATGAATAGTGCATATGTGAGATATGTGTCCAAACATACCACAAGAGAAACCCTTAACTCGAGAAAAAAGATTTTTTAATTTACATGGATAAGCTTATCTCTTCCTAGTTTTTTAAATTTTTTATTTCTTTTTAGGATTAATTTTTTTTTTTCAGATGTAGGTGGAAACCTATTCTTTTCATAAGAATTTAATTATTCTCTAAAAAAATGAGTTTGCACTTTCTAATACCACATTGTCAACTTTCAAATAGTGATCTCTATTATCTGATTCATCCATAAAAGTTTTAAAACCTTTTTTAAGTTCAGTGTGGGATGATTTTAATAATTCATGTTGTTTATTCAATTTATCATACTCATCAATAGTTTTATGTGGTTGCTGTCAATTTGTGTGTGATCTTTTCTAAGGTTTTCATGTTCTTTTTATAATTTAATAAAGTCCAAATTTAATTTAGCATGCATATTTTTTAATTTTTTATATGTTGTATGAATTATTTCAGAAACTTCAAGTAACTCATCATAACTTAAGTCACATATCTCTTCTTGATCTAAATGATCAAGCTTGTCGGCCATCAAGCATAAATTTGTGACTTCTTCTTCTACCTTTATTTTTGAAGAGTCCGAAGCTAAATCTACCCAAAATGCTCTCTGTACTCTCTTCTTTCCCTTCCTCGCATTTAGTTTCTCTTCGACCTTCTCCTTACTAGGATTGGCTTTAAGATTTTGACATTCAGATTTGACATATCCTAGCTTTCTGCATTCATAACAAATAACATCATTAAAAGCCTTAACATTTTTGTGAAATTTATCTTTATTCCACTGCTGGCGTCTCCTTTGCTTCCTCTTTAGAAAACTTTTGAATTGCCTAGTCATTAAGATAATGTCATCTTTATCCTCAGGCTAGGACTGATAACTCTCTAAGTCATCAACTTTTAATGATACATTCTTTTCCTTTTTCTTCTCACCTGTATCAATCTGTCTTTCAGTCATTCCTTACTCATAAGCAATTAGTGATCTAAGAAGATTGTCAATAGAATAAACATTTAAGTCTTTAGACTTTATAATAACAGTTATTTTAACATCACTAGTAGTAGGCAAACAATAAAGAATTTTATTTACTTTCTCTTCATTCATTAATTCCCCACCTAAAGCTTGCAAGGAGGTGACTATTTGAGTGAAATATATGTACATGTAAGTAATCGATTCATTTGGTTTCATGCAAAATAGTTCATAATCATGCAACAAAATATTAAATCTAGTCTGTTTCACTTTATTAGTCCCTTCATATGTAATATAAAGTCTATCCCAAATTTTTTTTCCACTTTATAGGTAGATACTCACATGTAATCTTCAGATTTAAGTACATAAAAGAAACTATTTAAATATTTTATATTTAATTAAGCCAATTCATGTTCTTCTATAGTTCAGTCAACAAATAATATTTCATTTCTAATGCCATTTTCTAATCTAGTTGGCCTAGTGTATCCATCTTGTACTAAAATCCACATGCGATAGTCAAGTGATTGAAGAAAAGTAGACATTCATATTTTCCAAAAATCGAAAGAGATATTATCAAATAATGGAGGTCTAGTGATCGAATACCCTTCAGGTGTGTTATAGTTTCTAAAAGCAGCTATAATTATTTTCAAAAAGTAATGTAAAATTTAAGTTTTGAAACAAAGCTCTCATACCACTTATAAAGTATGTATAGGTTGTTAAATCTACGTAATTATCCCAAGGCTAATCAAGAGGGGGGAGGGGTGAATTGGTTATTTTAAAATCTCTTGGTAAATTTTAGTAAAAATGTTTAATAATTTTAAAAACAATTTGATTTTCTTTTAAAATATACTTTTTAACTATAAAAGTAAATTGTAGAAAATAAAATGTAAAAATTACACAGTAATTATAGTGGTTTGGTCCAATAAGACTAATGTCCACTCCCTAAATAGGTATTGCAATATTACAAAAGTAACTCTCCTTTTGTCCCCACAGCAAGATGGAGAAGCCTTTACAATTATCATCTCTTCCATCAATCCCTTGGTGTAGTAGAGCACCATCGTCCTTTCACACTCTCCTTGTGTCGGCAGAGTATCATCGTCCTTTCACACTCTCCATGTGTAGGCAGAGAACCGTCATCCTTTCACACTCTCTAAGTGTCAACAAAGAACCTGATCTTTTCTAAAGATCTTCCCTCGAGCAATTAGAAAGAAGAAATGAAGAGAAGTGACACAGTTACAAAAGAGATTCTTACCTTTGAGTAAACTTATGAACCCTTCACACTCCACTTATAAGAACTTTCTCTTAAACACTCTCCCAAATCACCCTCTCACTTGCTCTCAAAGAAATCACGAAAACAAGATTAATCCAAATTAGTTTCTAAGGACTTTTTATATGAAAGACACGAAAAATTGTCGAGAAAAATGAAAATTTTAATTTTGAGCGTACATGATAGTACAGTACGATCAATAATTATACGTACAAATAGTTTAAAATTTGTTTGTACGAACCTGCATAAACCATTTTCATACATGATAACCATATAATACAAACCTATATCATACAATATGAACAATTCAAAAAAATTTCTGATTTGTTGGGACGAAAAGATACCTTACAATTTTGTACTCTCGATGTTGTCTACATGAACATGTGATTATACATTACGAATGGTTCAGGAAAAATTTGATGTTCATCAGGATGAAAATGGACCCATTCTTTTCGTACTCTGGATATCGTATGTACGAAGATCACTTCGTACAGTATGATTAGTTCAGAAAAATTTGAAGATCGTCGGGATGAATAGAGACCTAATCTTTCCTTACCCTAGACGTCGTCTGTACGAAGGTCACTTCTTATAGTACAATCAGTTTAGAAAAATTTTGATGATTGTTGGGGCGAACTTATGCGTATCTATTTTGTACTCTAGATGTCGTCTCAACGAAGGGATCTTCATATAGCACGATCAGTACATAAAAAATTTTCTTCTCATGGTTCGTTTAACTGCTTGTTAGAGAAAATAATTAAACAAATCATCTCATATGAACTGAAATCAAACAGTACGATTAGTTTTAAAAAAAATTCAAAATTTTTTACACTCCCCTACTTAATGTGTGCATGGTTACCAAATTACAATCACAGTCTATTAGACTCAATAAAAATGAAAAATATAGACTCAATTTATAATGAACCCTAATCTAATCTGATTTGAAGTCTTCAATAGTCTGGAGTATAATTTCCCTAAAATGTTAGTACATATAAATAACAAAAGCTATATATTCAATATATGTTAGGATGAATAATAATTAAAACAATGATATTTAGAATCATCAAAAATACACATATTATGTAAAATATAGTTATGAAAACTAAGTTGCAACAAAACATTGAATGAACTTTATTCAAATATGTAAATTAATTATTTTACAAATTTTAATAATTATTCTAGTCATTTTTATATTCGAACATTGGTTGAACAATTTTTAAATAAGAGTGAGTAATATTTTTTTTTAGGATTTTGACAATATTCAATCACATATAGTCTCAATTTTGATTAAATTTTATTTTATTTGTATGTTATTCAAACTTGTTTTGGCCACAAATTATCACAAAATATCATTCTAAAGGTTTAATTGAACTAAAATAATATTTTTAGATATCAAAATAAATTTTTAAGTATGTAAATATCTTTGCTTTTTTAAAATCACCGAGTAAAAAATTTATAAAATATTTATAATCTCAATATCTATAATATATACAAAGTTATACGATAAAAGGTTTATCAAAACAAAGTTTTCCACATTTTTCTATAACAAAATTACAAATTTGATCAAAAAAATACTAAAAATACCAAATTATTAAAAATTGAATTATGAAAAACATAACCTACCTCGAGATGAGCAAAATTCTCAAATGGGCCAACCAACAAAAATCGCTCTATGGCCGCTAAAATAAAACTTTCTTTTTGTCTCTCCTCTGTTTTTCTCTTAATTTAACAAATTCATTTGTATGTTAAATGAATGGGGAGAAAAATAGCTTTTAATACATTATGTGAGTGACTTAAGATATTATATATATATTATTTTTTTTTATTTTATAAAATAGTAATAGAACAAATATATAATTAATTTTTAGTATAAAATTCATAACAATTATTTTGGGGATTAAAAATTTTTTAAAAATATTCATAAAATAGCTCATTTTATTTAAAATATTATAGTAAATTCGATTTGCAAAATCGACACATAATGGTTGCCAATTGTAGCCTCAGATTCCTTATCTTAAGCAGCCTATCTAATAATCCTATGCTTCCATTGCACCTTGACCATTTAAGGTTGTTTACTCCTTATTTTCCTAGCATCATACATAAGAATCTTATCTGGTTGTTTCCTATAGTGCAAACTCGGACGAACCTCTACATCATCAGTAGATAATCTCTTACCATAATCAAATTCCTAGTTCCTCAGAGAAGACATGGAATACACTGTGTATATCTAACATATGATCATATAACAATTATTTGTAAGTATAACTATCAATCCTCTCAATGATCTTAAAAGGTCTAATATATCTTATACTCAATTTGCTAATTCTTCCAAATTTTCTGACACCTTTCATAAGATTGACTTTGGCATAAATAAAGTCAATAATATGAAACTCAACTTGCTTGTATTTTTTATCATAATATTTTTTCTGCTTATCCTGTGCAGTTCTCAACCTTTATATTATTAGATGAATCTTTATTGTAGTGTAATCCATAAATGTTGATCATACCAGCTATCTGTCACCTACCTCTGTAAAAGATAAAGAGGTCCTACACTTTTTATGTATAGGTTTTCATAAGGAGCCATGCCAATATTAGATTAATAACTACTGTTATATGCAAACTCTATTAGTGGGATATTATCATCCCAATAGTCTAAAAAGACCCTCCAGTACTTAAACAGTCCTTTTAGACTATCCATTTGTATGTGAATGAAAAGCAATACTAAAGTGCAATTTTGTACCCAATCCCTACTAAATATCTCTCCACAACTTGGAGATAAACCGATCATCATGATCGGAAATAATCACCTTTAGCACACCATGTAATTTGTGCCGATCTATGCCAACTTGTCTACCAGATTAGTCTATTAGATCTAAAAGAAAAACATAGACTTGTCAGTTTATCGATGATAACCTAAATGGCTTCATATCGCTGCCACGATCTAGGAAAACCCATAACGAAATTCATTGTCACCTCCTCCCATTTTCACTCAGGGATAGGTAATGATTGTGAAAGATCACCTGGTCATTGATGATGTCATATATCCTTCTTCAATCTAAGTCATCAAAAGATATCTTTCAAATCTCTATACATCTTATTTCTTCCTGAATGAATAGTGTAACATGAATAATATACCTCATATAGGATCTCAACTCTTAGATCACCAACTGATGGAACCTATAATATACCTTTATAGAAAATGATACCATAATCAGATAAAGAGAGATTAGGCCTCTTACCAGTCTTAATATAATAACTGAACTTCAAATATTCTATGTCTGACTTTTGAGATTCTTGTATTCTTTCTGGTAGAGTAGGCTAAATAATCATTTGAGCTAACAAACTCAGATATATATCAATGAATACCACCTTTACCTCAAGCTTCTCCAAATCGTAAATAAGAATGTCTATTAAAGTAAGCAGTAAAAGAGAAGTACATGATGACTTTCTACTCAAAGCATTTACTATCACATCCATCTTACTAGGTTGATACTAAATTCACAAATCATATTCTCTGATCAGCTCTAATCATATTCTTTGCCTCAAATTTAGATTCTTTTGAGTCTAGATGTACTTAAAAACTCTTAAGATCAGTAATGATCTTACATCTGACTCTGTAGAAGTAATGCCTCTAAATCGTTAATGTAAATACAACACCAGCAAACTTCATATCATGTGTCGAGTAGTATCTCTCATGTAGTTTTAACTATCAATATGCATATATAATAACTCTAATGTCCTATATCAATATACATCCTAAGCCTCTCAATGATGCATCACTAAAAACCTAAAATGTCTTCGTATATAAAGGAATGTTCAGAAAAGGAGCATAAGTCAAATGATCCTTTAGCAACTAAAAACTCTCCTCACACTCTAGAGTCTATATGAATGCTATTGACTTTTGAGTCAGTCTCATCAAAGGCGAAGAAATTCAAGAAAACCCCTAAACAAACTTCCAATAATAACTAGTCAAGCATAAGAAACTATGAACATTAGAAACTACACTAGGCTTTTGCCAATCAAAAACAACTTGAATTTTATAAGGATTTATTAAAATGATTTAAATACTCATAAAATTTCTCAATAATGAAATGTTACTCAATCAAAACTTACTCTTAGAACTTAGCACATAATTGATGTTGCCTCATAATCTCGACAATAGTCCTCAAGTATACTACATGCTCCTCCTTAGATCTAGAATAAATCAGAATATCATCTATAGAGATGATCACAAACTGTTCTAAATATTTCCTAAAAACTATGATCATCAAATCTATGAAGACCACTAGGGCATTAGTCACTCTGAATAGAATGACTAAAAACTCATAATGCCCATACCTCATACTAAATGTAGTCTTCACGACATCCTCATCACTCACCTTCAATTAATGATAACCAGATTGTAGATCGATCTTAAAAAATATTGAACATCCATCCAGCTAATAAAAAAAGTCACCAATCATAGGCAAATGATACTTTTGTTTGGTAGTTACATTATTTAGATCTCTGTAGTATATGCACATCCATAAGGTACAATCCTTTTTTTTTAACAAATAACATAGGTTCTCCTTATATAGACACACTGAGACGGACAAAGCCTCAATACACCAACTCTTGAAGTTGCACCTTTAACTCTTGAAGTTACTTATGCAACATTCAATATAAAGTCTTAAATATCAAAGCAATACCAAAACAATATCAATACAAAACTCTACCTCTTTGTTTGGCGGTAAAGTCACTAACTCCTCACAGAAGACATCTGGAAACTTTTAAACTATCGAGACACTACTCACATATGTAAAAGAGAGTTTCACATCTTTAACAAATGCTAAAAATACTAGGTTATCTTTCCACCAAAGCTTATCCACTTCTAAATAAAAATTAGACAAGAAAGAATATCCCTTATTCCCTGAAATAAATAGCCCTCACCATTCTGATATAAAGTTAATTTTTTTAGTAATCAATTTGAGCTCCATATCGACTCATCTGGTCCGTACCTAAAATAACATCACATGCCAAAATAGGTAATGGAATCAAACCAGATCTCACAATTCTATCATAAAACTTTAAATCAAAAAATAAACCCTGCTAGCTACAATTCTATCTCACTTAGGTAAAATAATAGGAAAAAAATAGGTAATAATATGTAAGGCAAATCAAGAGAATCAAAATAATGTTTTGATATAAAAGAGTAGCTTGCGCTAGAATAAAATAAAATATTATAAAAAGATGCAAAAATATAAGATGTACTTGTCACCACATTAGAAGACTCTCTAGCCTCTTGCTACGTTTGTTTATAAACTCATGATTGTATTAGAGTCAAAACAATAGAACTATCTGCTCCCATGAACCCCTAGAAAGTTGACCTCGTGATATCGAACCAATATCTCATCTACTAGAATCCTCATAATATGATTGAGGTGGTATTGTCCCTTGCCTTCCCGCTGTCAACTACCCATAATTATTATCTTTCAAATTAAAATGTCTGTCAAAATCACCCGATGGATTCTTAGCAAACCTTTGTCCATACTGACCACAATGAAAACATTAACCCAATGATCTATAACACTGTCCATTAGGCCTTCTGCCACATTGTTGATATTATGAGGCCCCACTGATTGAACCCCAAGAATTGAAAACACTACCTCCTTCAGATCTAGAAGGAATCATTACTAACTATTGCCTTCTTCTAAACTCAGCATGTCCAAATTTGCTCTTCTTCCCAAAATGGCTACTTCTAGTTATCTCACCACCAAATCTTTTCCTACTCACATTTCATTATTACTGCACCGCTACCATATTAGTCTCTATCCTTTTAGCACTCTCGACTAATTGAGCAAAATCTGTAATATCCTGCACCAATAGTGGCTACCTCAAAGTATTTCAAAGTCACTCCAAAAATTGGTAACACTTTTACTCTAACGTGCTAATCAACTGTGGTGCATATCTTGAGAGAGCAATGAACTCTATCTCCTAGCAAATGGGGGTACAAACCAAATATTGAATGTCTTTATAAACTCCTCCCAAACAATTAGAATATTTGCATGACATCGAAACTTCTCTCTCAGCTAACTAAGCCACTGACGTTCTGCCTCTCCTTCTAATCGAAAAGCATGTGTAACTCTCCTGTCAGGAGGATAATGCATCTCATTTAGAGTTTTCTATATCCTCATCATCCAATCTAAGCTACTCTAGGCTCAATAACACTTGATTATTTAGAATGTTATAATCTTATAAAATTCTATAAATATCTATATGTATCATCAAATCAGGTACCAAAAACTTGAGTATGAGCCTAACATATCAATTGCAATATCAAACCAATAATCTGAGAAACTACCTCAGAATTGATCACAGGAGCTATACCCTGAACCTGGGCTGCCTAACTATACCTCTAGCTATTGGTCATATCTTGATCTAGTTGAGGTGGATCAACCATCTCTAAATATCAAATATAGTTCAATGCAATACATGCATATGATAAATAAATAAATAAAATGACCACCTAAAACTACCGAGAACCATCTCACTCTTTTATAAATTAAATCATATGAATAAGTTATGATTTACTTCTCCAACTTTGATCTAATACCAAAAAACTTGTAATAACACAATCAGATACCACACAGGTCAATTTGTGTTTGATTGTGGTAAGAATAACCCCAATATCTAGTTGGAGAAGTACTAAAATTAATCTTCTAATGTATATACTACATAAAGCTATTGTTAATGCAATATAAGCAAGAGACCATTGAATCTAATAATAATTTTTATTTTATATATCATCCAAAATATATACAATATGAAGTTTATCTAGAACAATTCTTAACAATAGAGAGACTAATAAAATAAAAGTCAAGCCTATAAAAAATTAAAACTAACTAACCAAAATATACCTACAATATAGATTAGAGCATACTATCCAAACTACTAAGCTTACGTCTTACCTTCCCCATGGCCTGAAAATTAAAGTAGAAGTAGGAATGAGCTAATATCACTTAGTAGGCTATCATAACCTATAAAAAAAATCAATTACTAAAACCAAAATAAAATAAAAAATACTATGCTATAATAATAAACTGAAGTATTCTTTAGAAAGTTAAAATTGAAGCATATACTGAATCTGAAGGCATTTAAATAATTATTAAAATTAATTGAATTATAAGCTAATACATCATAATAGAATCCCACCGTGGTATCCCACTAGCTCCGGCATAACAACACTTCAGTAATAGAATCCCACCTTAGCATCCCACTTGCTATGGCAAAATAATACTTTGAAAATAAAATCCTACCTCGGTAGCCCACTAGCTCTAGCATAACAAAATCCCACCTCGGGTCTTGCATGGCAACTGAGTGGCACTGTTGAGTTCGACTGGCTTCATGGCCTTCTTAATTCTATTTTAGTCTTACTATTTTTTCAGGTTGCCTTGTAATATGATGTTTTTCTTTCATTGGCCTCTTTTGGACCTTTCTTTTCATTTTTCTTTTCTGTTAATAGATGAATCTTATTAAAAAAAAAAAAACCTCAAGGTTTATTGATATGTACAAATAAATTGCTTTGTATAGTAACCTGCCTTCCAGATGGATAGCTTCTATTCACCAATAGCCCCCGCAAGAACATTCTCCATTTCTGAACCTATGAAACCGATTAGAATCCCTTAGAATTATTTCTCTGCTTGTTTTCATCGATATGAATTTAATTGCCGTGTGACAATCTCCACATACTCGCAGATTTTTGAACACTCGAATTGGCCTTGGAGATTTAGTGGAAAGAAGACCAAATGCCACTGCAATCTTCTCACTATGCTGCAACAAATACTTCTCTTTGACATCTTCCTCCACATCATGAAGAACACAATCTATATCTGGAACATAACCCATTATTTTAATTTCATCCACCAGTTCATCCAATTTCTTGAATATTTCTTGAGCTTGTGGATGACTGGTATCTGCCACATGGAATTTATGAATTATTTTTCCTACTTCTATCCAACTCATTCCAGCTTCTTTGCGTAGTTTCATCTCCTTCAGTCCTCTCCTCATCTTTGCCACCTCTTGCCACTGACCTGCTACAGCATACAAGTTTGAAAGCAAAATATAAGCTGCTGGATCACTAGGATCCAGTTCTACAATGTTCTTGGTTGAAGTCTCCCCGAGTCTAACATTCTGATGCAATCTACAAGCACCAAGCAGAGTCTTCCACACCAGAACATCAGCCTTTAAGGGCATTGAAGTTATGAACTCGAATGCTTCCTCGACACGGCCTGACCGGCCCAGCAAATCAACCATGCAAGCATAGTGCTCCATTCTAGGAACCAGTCCATGATCTCTCTGCATGGAATGAAAAATTTTCAGACCTTCTCTTACAAGACCAACATGACTGCAAGCAGACAGCACTGCTACATAGGTAACTTCATTTGGCCTTAGGCCTGTAGAAAGCATTTCATGGAAGAGTTGAAGAGCACAGTGTGCTTCCCCATGTTTTGCAAAACCAGTTATCATTGAAGTCCATGAGATAACATTACGGTATCTCATTTCATCAAAGACACTGCAAGCATCCTCAGTATTTCCACACCTTGAATACATAGATATAAGAGCATTGTTGATGCAAATATCAGACTCATAACCCATTTTTAGCAACTGACCATGAAGCTTCTGGCCCTTACTCATCACTCCAATGCTTGCAGCAGAACTTAAAAGGCTTGCAAATGTGAAGGCGTTTGCTCCCAAATTCATGCTTTCAATTTGTTGGAAGATATCAAAAGCCTCTTCAGAGTTTGAATTCTTTACATACCCATCAACAAGGGCATTGTATGATACCAAATTCTTTTCATACAGCACTTCAAAAGCTTTGCAAGCATCTTCCATCCTACCAGAGTTGGCGAACATGGTGACCAAAGAGTTACCAACAAAGTTGACAAAAGCAAGGCCAGATTTGATTACATGGGCATAGACTTGTTTTCCTAGCTCAGCATTGGATAGATTGGCACATGCCTTGAGAATGCTAGAATATGTGAAATGGTTGGGCTTGATCTTTCCCTCTAACATCTTCAGGAACAAGCTCAAAGCGTGTTCATCATTTCTGTCACCCTGAACATAACCAGAGATGATGGCAGTCCATGACATCACATTATGCTGAGGCATCCGGTCGAAGACCTTCCTCGAATCAACCATGGCGCCTCCTTCCACACATTTTGCATACATGTTGATCAGGCTACAGCCTACACAAACGTCAGAAACAAATCCAATTCGGATGGCTAGAGAATGGAGCTGTTTCCCAAGTAGAAGTGATTCCAATTCAGAACACGCCGAGATGACACTAGATAAGCTGTATTGATCCGGGACAAAATCATCAAAAACAAATTCCACAAACAGTTTCACAGCATCCAGGCAAAGCCCATGCTGTGCATACCTAGTAATCATCAACGTCCAAACAACCTTATTTTTCTCAAGTAATTCATCGAACACCCTGCGAGCAGAAGCCAGGTCACCAATCTTCGCAAACATATCGATCAAAGCGCCGGCAACAGATGCATTTCGCTTGCAAAATCCAGTTTTTATTGCAGAACCAAGAAGCAAAATCCCAATTTTACTGAAATCCGGGTTCGAACAAGCGTGTAGCACACTTGAAATAGTGAACTCGTTAGGAATCAATCCTAAGTCGAGCATCTCGAGAAATATGGATAGCGCCCTGCCCTGCATCTTGTTCTCCGTTGCAGCAGAGATCATGGCGGTCCAGGAGACGACATCTCGTTCTTCGCCCATTTGATTGAAGACGGAGAGAGCAGAGTCCCAGTCGCCGCACTTGGAGTAGAGGGTGATGAGGGAGTTGGAAATGACGGAGTCGAAGGGGAGGCCGGAGAGGACGAGGCGGCGGTGGATGAGGCGGCCATGATGGAGGTCACGTGAGCGGATGCAGGAGCGAAGGAGAGCAGAGTAGGTCCGAAGTTCGACAGGCGCGTCGAGCTCCGTGGTGGTGTCAAGAATGGAGCGATCCTCGTCGCATCGGCTGTAATCGGCGAGGCGGGTTAGATGTTTCTTGATTGGCTTGAGGTGAGAGTGCTTCGCCGGCGGTGAAGGGTTTTGACGGGAAGTAGGGGAGGGTTTGAGTGAATGGGAAGGAATTTGAGTGAGAACGTGAAGGGTGGAAGCCATGAGATGCTCGAACTCGACTCAGACCGCCCATTAGAGTTTGATGAACATTGTTTGGTTAAGGGCGAATTATTTTGTCTAAATTATTCTTTTTCTATATGAGATGAGTATACTGCTTAATCTCATCATATGTTTTAATTAGAGGCTAATATTTATTATAATTCACTAATAAGTATTTGCTTAGCAAAAATTTTTTGGCTAATGTATGTAGATGCAATTTGGCTACTGTTAAAAATTTATATGAAACTAATATATAGTAAAAGATGGGTAAATTTTATTACAACAATAGAAGAAATGGATACAAAGTAAACTTTGAACACATTAAAGACGATAATAATTTTTTAGCAGATTATTTATCTAGAGTTACTAGAACTTCAGACTATAAACCACCTTAAAATATTAATAGAAAAAATAAGAATTTATTTACTACATCTAATTCAGACGTGCCACATCACCCGAATACATTGGGTCTCGATGTATTTTGATGTGGGCTCCGAAAATTCGGCCCCGGCCTCCCCGCTCGTCTTTTCTTTTTATTCGGCGAGGGAGTTTTAACGAACTAAGTTCCGAGATAAATTTTGGAAGGCAGATGGGTTTGTAGATAAGACGCTACTTAGAGATTTCGCCCTCATTTTGAGAAGACTTTATGATCTGAGTTCTGGTTTCCTATAGGCGCAAGCCCCTATAGTTAATTACCCCTCCTGATCAAGAGAGAGAACTTTTGATTAAGGCTAGTCGTCAATCAGATATGTATAGAATACGTGTTATTTGGCATATAGTAGCAGCAATGAGTTTGGATTTAGAAATTGAGTTTGGATTTGGATATTTTGAAATGTTTGAAAAGTTTGATATTTAAAATAGGAAATTTCACCACCTAGCACTTAAAGCGGATGGTGGGGGAATGGATGATAGACCTGATCAAGATCCCATGGTTCCGTCGTCCCGGGCCATCGTGGTCCCCTGGTCTACTTAGTCAGAGGAGGTAGTCGACCCAACCTGACAGAAGGATTCTTGTCGGCAGCTATGGGTTGCTTCGTCCAAGGGGACCTTGTAGACCGGGGTTGAATGTTTGTCTAAGGGGACAAATTTGAATCCACCTTAGCTGACAGAGGGCTTTGTGCCCTATCGATCATATCCTATTGATTCATATCTCAAGGATTTGATGTCAATAAGGAACGTAACAGCGCTGGCCATAACCGGTTTTTTGTGGTGCCATTTGGCGGCAAAACCACTCGGTTCAGAGGGCCCCGGGTCATAACCGTTTACCTGCAGTGCCATTTGGCGATGAAATTGCCGGTTAGAGGACACGTACCACGTCCTTACTGGCAAGAGATTGTTTGAGAATGGATCCTAGTGATATTTTCGACTAGGCATTTGGCTCTTTGTGAGCTAAAGTAAATTTGAATTTGTCCACCTTGGCAAACTATTGCGGAGGG